>NC_079973.1:17740617-17808117 GCF_029852145.1 Microplitis mediator | reverse complement strand
ATTAAATATTTTAACTTGTACATTTTTAGCATCGAATAATCAAAAGTAGGGAATATTAATTTATTTTATTGCAATTTTGTATGGTTTCTCGCATGATTTAATTATTCAAATTGAAAATATAATAAAAACTTCGAATATCTAAATGATACGAATAAAATTTCTAAATCAGGGAAATATGTGAAAAACTTTATTGGAAAACCGGGAAATATTAGGGAATTTTGAAATCATTTCTTTGTGACCACCCTGATATACCCTTTTATAAAATAATCGGTAGCGGCTACCGATTATTTTTTTCCGTACATGCTATCGAGTAGTATATTTAACAATGTGCATGGGAGAAATTCAGATATTTACCTCATATCCTTACAGTATCAAACTTTTTAGGTAATTTTTACTAAAAATTTCTCTGTGTAGATATTGAGGTTTTTCTTTGGGTGCAACTTATTCAAAAAGTTAGAATACCGGTCATTGATCCAAAACAACGAAGTTAAATAATTTATTTTTAAATTCAATTATCCCTGAAATAAAATATGACTCCAAAAATATATTTATGATCCATTTTTCTTGTCTCGTACTTTAGTTTTATTGGCTGATAATATATAGGTGTATTAAAGTTTTAATATTAATATTTAAAGGTTATTTAAAAACAGTCAAAGTATATTAATTGGAAACTTGTGTTGATACTTTGCTCTTCATGTATTAAAATTTGTCGTAACAGGGAAAAAAATTGGTTTTTGTGGATTTCTGTAATATTCTGAAAATTTTTGAGTGACCTCTTACGATTGGTGTAATCATGCTAATTTTTAGTGAGAGTCCTTAAAATGCATAAAACTAAAAAATTTGTATACGAAATAGAAAAATAGAGAAATTGAGTTTTTATGTCACTCTGCGATTTTCAAAACATAATTTTATTTAAAGTGACCTGTGTTATTCACCTACACATAGGGGAACGCGGGGTCGCCCCGGTCAGCGGGTCCCCCCGGTCACCCAAATTTTGAAAAGTCCATCACATAATAGATTTTGAATTTAATTTTATTTTATACTTTCATTAAATTAGAGGTAATTAATGAGCCTTAACGTTAAAAATTAATTACTTTTTTTTTTTTTTTTTTTTATTGATTTTATTTATAAGTCGCTTTGCGACAACTAGGTCATCAGCGACTACAAGTAAATAAAGAGTTACAATAGAGAATACAAAGAAACATTTTTGAGAAACGATATAACTTTTTTACATCCATTGTAGTCCATGAAGATTCCTGTGGGGTCGTTAGGCAGGCCAGCACGTATTCTATCTTGTTGGTATCCATTGCACTCGATCATAAGGTGTTTAACGGAAAATGGGCTATTACACTTTCTGCACACGGTACGAGGTTCTTTTGAAATAAGGTGAGAATGGCTGAGGTGCGTGTGGCCGATTCGGATTCTTGTTATTACCCGCTGCTCCCACCTGCTCAGTATTGGGACTGCTTCTAAGATATTTTTCCTGAAGTCGTGGAGTTTACTTGGTGATTGCAACCAGATTGTGTTCCAGTGGTTATTAATTGCATTGCGAATCAGTTTTTTAGATTCTGGAAGTGTTAGGGGTGAATTCGGTGGGCATTCCTCGGAGGTCGCGGCCTTGGCCGCCCCATCCGCGAGTTCGTTTCCCGGGATTCCAATGTGTGCTGGGATCCAAACGAAGCTAACTTGTTTTTGTAGAGATTCGAGACGATCCAGAGTTCGGTGGATGATTTGGACAATAGGATTTGTAGTAAACTGGTTTTTAATGGCTATTAAGCAAGGCATTGAGTCGGAGGTAAAGATAGAGTTGCTGTCGCTTACTCGTTTCGTCGCTAATAGGCCAGAGTTGTTAACTACCGCATATCCCGCTTTTCCATCTGTGACAGAGCCATCGGTGTAGTATTCGACGCATGGTGTATATTTGTCACGAAGCTCACAGAAGAGTAATCGCAAGGTTTCTGGAGTTGTCGTGTGGCGATCAAGGTCGTTTAATTCTGTATTCACGGAGATACGTAAGGAATGCCACGGTGGATAATAACCTAGGGATCGTTTATAAACAGTCGGTAGAATAATCCCGAGCTCTTCAGAGTATTGAAATATCCGAATTCTGAGTGGTTGCGGTGAAGTACCTTGGAGGTATCGATTGGGATCAGCGCCCGTGTAGATACAGTGAAATGCAGGATTGTTAGGAGTTGTGGATATTGAGAGGGCATACTTGAGGCATAGTTCTTTCCTCCTGATAGATAGAGGGAGTTCTCTAGCTTCGGCCAGAAGGCTGTAGGTTGGGCTTGTTCTGAAGGCTCCAAGGCAGATGCGGCATGCTGAGTTAGTGACGACTTGGAGAGTGTTCAAAAGCGCATGACTCGCTGAGTCGTATAGTATGGCACCATAGTCCAGCTTCGATCTGATGAGACTTCGGTATATCCTTAATAACGCTTCAGCGCTACTTCCCCATTTCTTTCCTGCTAAGACCTTCAAAATGTGCAGTCGATTTTGACACTCATTCTTTAGAGTTTCAATATGAGTCTTCCATGTGAGTTTACGGTCGATCGTGAGTCCGAGACATTTAATAACATTTTGTTGTTGAAGAGGTTGATCATTCAGGTAGAGTTTGAGGTTTTTTTTTGTGCCTTGTTTTGGTTCCCGATTATCATATACTCCGATTTAGTAGCTGAAAAGGTAAGGCCGCATCCGTCAGCCCAAGCTTGTAAGTCGTTCAGAGTTTTTGTATAATGTGGAAGGTGAACTCGATGTTTTGTCCCCAGCACGTTATCGAAAGGTCATCGACAAACAGACGCCCTCGTAGCGGGGATTGTACAATTCGCAGGGCATGGTTTATAGTAACAGTGAAGAGGATGACGCTGAGTACTGAACCTTGTGGCAATCCGTTGATGGACATTAGGCTGGAAAAGGTTCCATTAATCCTTACTTTCATGCAACGGTCAGTCAGGAAGTTGATGACATAGGCTATGAGATTGCCCGAGAATCCTAATGAGATCATAATCTCAATAACCTTATGGATCGATGTTCTTTCGTACGCTTTCTCTATATCTAAGGTCACAATGAGGAGGTGAGCGTGGTCTGCGAGAGCCTCACAAATATCGGCTTCGAGACTGACTAAGAAGTCAGTGGTAGATCTGAAGTTACGCGAACCATACTGGTGGGGTGCAAGTACCTCCTCTTTTTCGAGTCTCCATCTGATACGCCGGCAAATCATTTTTTCCCATAATTTACAAAGATTGCAAGTAAGTGAAATCGGTCTATAGTTGGATGTTTTCGTCCGATCCTTATTTGGCTTAAGGATTGGGATAACCGTAGCTTCTCTCCATTGATCGGGGAAGGAGTGGGACCGCCAAAGATAATTATAGATTGACAATAGGTACTCAAGGTATGAGCGAGGGAGATTCTTAATCAGCGTATTTGGTAGGCCATCCGGTCCAGGGCTGGAGTTGCGACACTTGGAGATAGCTTGCATTAGCTCGTCGAAAGTGAAGGGGTTGTTAATATGGTCTAGGTTACACGTTGATTCCATATCTACAGGTTGCGACTTAGGCGAGGTGCAGGACTCACTTCCCATGGGGTTAGGTCTTCTTGAATTTGAGGCGAATGCTTCTGCCAGAATGTTGGCTGTTTCCTGGGGGTTCTCAACTATCTTACCATTAGGATTCGCGATGGTCGGTGTGTGAAGAGGAGAACATTTACCGGAAATGCGTCTGATTTTATTCCATACAACTGCTGGAGGTGTTTGCTCATTGATTGTGGAGGTAAAATTGTTCCAGCAATCTATTTTACTTGATTTAACGGTGCGCCGAGCAACAGCTCGACATTTTTTAAATGCAACCATGTTTTCTACACTAGGATTCTTTTTGTATTTACGGAATGATTTTTTAGAGTCTTTGATTGCAGCTTGACAGTCGGTGTTCCACCATGGGACAGATTTTCGTCGTATTAACCCTGACGATTTGGGGATAGAATCGTTGGCTGCTGTAGTTATGACTTCAATGAACGGTGCAATGATCTCATTAGCTGTCATGTTAACGAAAGACGAAGGCTCAGGAAGGGACTGTTTTTCCTCGTTAAGAATGTTGTGGAACAAATTCCAGTTAGCATTCTTTATTAACCATTTTTGGGGGAAGCACGATGCTTCGTTGATTGTCCTATGGAGGTCGATTTCGATCGGGTAATGGTCACTGCTGAAATTGTCTTCACGGGCAGTCCATTCAAGGTCGCTAGCTATGGAAGATGAAGCAAAGGTGAGATCAATGGAAGTTTGTCTGGCTGATTTAACGTCGAAGTGTGTGCTTGACCCATTATTGAGGAGGATAACCTCATCGAGCTCGTTGTACCAGGTTTCTATGGTTTTACCTCGGCCATCTGTATTATCAGATCCCCATAACGAGTTGTGACCATTAAAATCTCCGCAAATGATAAATGGCGTGGGCAGCTGGTTAACGAGGTCACGAAGCTCGTTCTTATTCAGTGTTCTACTATTTGGGAGGTATATGTTGCAAATAGTAAGGGGGTGAGCGGTTCGAACATACACGGCCGTAGCTTCTAGGGGGGTGTTGAGATGAAGCGGTTCCATGATCCACTTTTCCTTAACGTAGATTGCAACGCCTCCACTGGCTTTCGTTGAGGTATTTCGATTTTTATATACCGCCTGGTATCCGTGGATAGTAGCACAGAAGTTTCCTTTAAAGTTAGTTTCTTGTAAGCAGATGCAGTCACAATTAGGTTCCTCTATCAGAAGTTCCAGGAAATTTTTTTTTCGCAAAGAAGCCATTGATATTCCACTGCAAGATATGCATTATTGGTAGATTATGTTAAGAGTGATGGAAAGGTTAGACTATCGGTGTTTGTGCCGAAATTATACTGATCCTTGAGAATCTGTCGGAGCAAGGCCCACTGTCGACTCCTCCAGATTCATAAGCTCGTCATTGGAGGCATACGAGCTTTGTGAAGAAGTTTCGTCCATGACATTTCCTTCGATTCTGTTGATAACACGGGTGAAGCGATGCTTTTGTTTTCGATTCTCGAGGAAGTCATATAGCTTTCTCAGCATCACAACAGTGTCGGCTGCCTTGGAATTGTGCTTTGATAAGAGATCCTCGATAATTTTTATTTTAGGTGCGTCCTCTAGGAAAGCAACTAGCTGGGTATACGTGTAAGGAAAATCTGGTGGAGAGTTCAGCATAGCCATCCTTATTGATGAAGGCAGAGATAAGGTATTCGAATTTGGTTTGACTTTTTTTGCTTGTCTTATTTGTTCCACAATTTTAGGTTTTGCGAATAGCAGATCTAGGGTCGGCACAGACGCTTGCGAAGATCCGACTGATCCGCTCGATCTTGGTCGTTTAGTGGGAGGATTTGCTTTGTCATTTTCCTCACCTGGAATTGTGGTGCTATCTGTCTCACTACGGGTTGAAGCTATTGGTGGCAGAGAGGGAAAAATAGGCTTCTGGGTGACATTAGTTTTAGGGGGAGAGTGGGGGTCCGTAGTCTCTTTGGTTTTATTTGCGTCAATTTGGGGGTTTGAATTTGCTGTACAGGCTTTCGCCAGGTGCCCCTCCTTTTTACAATTAAAACACAGCATTGTGTCGAGAGTGGGATAGATGTAGTAAGACGTGTCATCATAGTCTATTTTCCATAGTGGGGGAATGTTGATGGATTCTTCGGGTATGATAAATACTTGCCGTCTAAAGCTTAAGATGTGTTGGTATCCAGGAATGTTTAATCCAGCACGAAGTGTCGATATATTTGAGACAGGATTAATTTTGGATTCTTTTAGCTTGGAAATGATGATGTCATCGGGGATTATTGGTGGGACATTAGACAGAATTAATCTTTTGTTGCGAGAGATTAGAGGCCGAATATAGATATTAGTGTCTCTCAACTTTACCGTTTTATGGTTTTCGATAAGGTTGTCAGCAATTTCCTTTGTCGATAAGTAGATACAGACTCGGTTATTTGCGATCCTTGAGAGATGTCGGATGTTTTCTGGTCCAATTTTGCTTCCAACTGCGACTGCATATTCGTGGATTTGTACACCGTCGATTGAGTCCAAGATGATGGCATGTTCTTTAGAAGGAAGGTTTTCGGTTAAGAGGGCTCGGGTGTAACTTCCAGGGTGAGACATTGTGACGGTTAATAAATCTCTTGGTACAGAGACTCACCGCGTAGCAGAAATAAATTTATAACAAAAGCGCGGGAGGCACGGTTTATTCGACACTTGTAACAGTAATGATTGTCCACGAACACTTGCACACTAATAGCAGCACAACACACTCGTAAAACGGAGCACTTAGAAACACGTCTGCTCAGTACGGACGTTGACTGGCGAATGAATTAATTACTTATTAATAATAATTAATAAATAAAAAATTGATCGACTTTTGATCTTAAAATCAAGGACAGTATCATAAGGTTTTTTATATATTTTACAAGAAGAAAAGAGCTTATAATTGATATGTATATAATCTACAGACATTTTTCAATCCATTTTAATTTTTATAAAAGTATAATTTTCAATCCTTTTTTTTTTAAATTCAGTTTATTTTCTCAAAAATTGGTTGGGGTCGTACCGATCAAAGTTATGGTGTCACAACGGTCAATTCATTCACTTGTTTTTTCGACTGACAATTTGTGTTTGTTCAATAAAAATATTAACCAATATCTTATTTAATAAGCAATTAATTAATTATGGTAAGTTTGTTTTAAATTTAAGCTAAAAATTTTTTTGTTCATCAGGGGCATTTTCTTCTACAACATCGTAACATTTTTGTTACAATATTAATGAACAAATAAATAAATTATAGATGCCTCGTAAGCGAGTACGGAAAACGGAAAAAAAGTTCTCAGACAGTTGCGAGGAAAGCTTGCATTTTACCTACTCTCTCTAAGCAATGGGCTGCGACGCTGGAGAAGCTCGTTACCGACAATTATTTGTTTGGAGAGAAATTAGTGGACAAGGTAAAGGAAGCTATGGGTAAGGTGGGTGAGGAAATGAAACCTCCACCAGCCAAAAAGACTTTCCCACCGAAGTCTTTAAACTTACGGAGCTCGTCGAGTCAACAAAAGTCGGGGTCTCAGGCGAGCTACAAGAGTTTTCCATTGAAGAAACCACCGACTTTCAAGAACCAATTGAAGCCGCCAGCTCATCCGAAGTCGAATCAGTTCCGACACAACCGTGATCGTGCTCAAACTCGTCAGTAGATACTGAAAATGTAAGTAATCTTGCTGGTCGTTTGAGCCATTTTTGGAAAGTTTGGAGGACAATCACGGATGATAAGTTTATTATTCAATGCGTCAGAGGGTATAAAATACCATTCATTTATATTCCGTCACAAGATCAACCACCTTTAGATTAAGTTTGGTCGAGACAGGAATCTTCGTATATTCAGATGGAATTGGATAGACTGCTGATGATTGGAGCAATTGTTCCGGTCGAACCAGTTGCTGAACAATTTCTTTCACCTTATTTTCTTGTACCTAAGTCAGACGGGCAGCAGAGATTCATTCTAAATTTAAAAAGTCTAAATCTTTTTATTCAAACGGAGCATTTCGAGCTCGAAGATCTTAGATCTGCTTGTAACCTTCTGAAATTAGGTTGTTTCATGGCAACTGTCGATCTGAAAGATGCCTTTTTTTTATTCCTGTTTGGAAGGGTCATCAAAAATTCCTGAGATTTCTTTTGAGAGGACAAATATATGGAATTGTATGTTTACCTTTTGGTTTATGTTCAAGTTCACGGGATTTCATTAAGCTTTTAAAGCCAGTGGTTGGTTTTCTCCGTTTAAGAGGTTTTTCTTCGGTTGTGTATCTCGACGATTTTCTATGTTTACGAAAATCCTTTCAGGAATGTGTGAAAAACCGTAATGCAACGATTGATCTTTTAGTAAGTCTTGGTTACATTATCAATTGTAATAGGGTAAAATAGATTCCAATGACTAATTATCAATATCTAAAATTGGATTTGTCCACGGTCGATAACAGGTCCTAATTATAACTCGGTTTATTAAATTGAGTGATTCGACATGTCACCGGGTGTCACTAATCAGTGAGACCCGAACATCCGCCCCTCTCTTTGGCTAATTAATTTAGTAGGGATGAGTTTTCCGGGGGTGAATCGAAGAGTTATAAGGGAGTGGAGCGTCAAAAATAGAGAGAGTCAGTCGGACGACCGAAGGCGATGGACAGGTAATTATGGCAAGGTAATTATCCAAGTCTACGTCCGCTTTACGTGGAACGAGGCGATACATTTTATAATTTCACATCTTTATTACCAGGCCCTCCAGAGGCTATTCGCTTAAGTAATTATATAACATTCTAAGACGTACTGATCATTGACAGATTTCACTCAATCGTAACTTAATAATTATATCCATTGGCGTAAAGAGGCGATAAATTAAGGAGCAAGAAGTTATTGAGGCAACGGAAAAACCTGGAAAATTTGGAGATATCAACATCAGTTACTGAACCGCATCCGACGGCAGAACAACTGCTGAATCCATCAAGTGTTGCTGAAATTATATTTGGAGGTAAATTATAATTAAAAAAGCCTCTGATTAAATCATTAATCTGGCTAATTAATTATAATATATTACTTAATATCTTTCCGTTGATCTCGCGTAAAGAAACGGATAATTCAGGCTCTCCAGCCGTTCAATCTCGTGTTCTCGAAAGTTCCATCGCGTCTCGTTTTGTCATCATTAAGTGTTCGAACTCTGTAGTATTTATTCAAGGCTCTACAGCCGGAATAAAATAAAGTTGTCGCGTAAATAATCCGGTAATTGAAATTATTAATTTATAAATTTATTCCAGGCTCTTCAGCCGTTATAAATTAATTTATCTTAAGGTTAATACAGGCTGGAATTTATTCCGTCAGCCGCATTAATTCTATAATTCATAAATTCAATCAATGTACTCGAAAACGTCAATGAAAATCGGGAACCGCGTGACGCCAATTCACTGGCCGAAAATTCTAGTCAACCCGAAATCAAATTCTAGTCATTACGTGATTACTTAATTAATTTTAAGTTAATTAAAATATTTAAAAACTAAATAAAAGATACTAGAGTTTGGGTAAATTAAATTGTGAGTAAAATTGAGAACGGATTATTTTGAAAGTGAAATAAATTTAATTGTGAAAATTGTCAGTAGAAAATTTAGAAATTGAAAATCATAAAAGAATAATAATTGTGGCAAATTGATTATAAAAATTTAATCAGAGAAAATAATTAGTGAAAATTATAAAGTGGCAAAAATTAATTAATTTATAAATTATATTAAACAAAAATTACATTAATTGATTGAAAAGACAGTAAATTATAGTATGAGAAACTTTATATTGAGTATTGGGATAAAATTCGAGTTGGAAAAATTGAGTGAGAAAATTACTGAGCAAAGTAAAGTTGATTAAGTAAATTTAATGTTAAAGGAAATCTGTGATTTAGTTTGGTAGACAATTAAGTAATAATTATACATCCAGGGGACAATTTATTAATTGGTATTAAGGTTTAACGTCCAGGGGACGGTTTTTTAACGTGGGAGTGTGTGTGTGTGTGTGGAAACGTCCAGGGGATGCATTAGTTTGTCATAAGATTCCGTCCAGGGGACGAGGAAAAATTTAGTTTGTCATAAGGAAACGTCCAGGAGACGAAATTAGTTTGCCATAAGGAAATATTAGTTTGTCATAAGAAATATAGTTTGTCATAAGTATATTAATTGTGAAAAAAGGGTTAAATAAATCATAAGCAAGGTGCTTAAAATTATTAAAATTAAAAGTAAAGTTTTAAATAAAATTTATTTCAGCCTGTTCACTATTCCTCTCCTCTCTCACAAAATATAGTTTTACAACGACCCTGAGTTCCTAAATAAAATCCAATTAACATCCGGTTCTGGAAGGCCGAGTCCATCTTCCAGTGGCGCTCTAATATTCGTCTATAATACTTAGGT
Organism: Microplitis mediator; assembly: GCF_029852145.1. Classification (NCBI taxonomy): domain Eukaryota; kingdom Metazoa; phylum Arthropoda; class Insecta; order Hymenoptera; family Braconidae; genus Microplitis; species Microplitis mediator. The sequence continues at coordinate 17,798,163 of NC_079973.1, read as the reverse complement.
GCAACCAGACTTGGCAAGCTAATCACTCTGTCATACAATATGGACAAATCTAAGCTGGTACCAGATCAAAGATGTCGATATTTGGGTTTTATATTAGATTCTCGTCTGATGACTGTAGAATTACCAGTTGAGAAGAGAGAAATTTTGTTACAGCAGATTAAAGCTTTTCAAATTAAAAAAGCTGTTAAGATTCGTGAATTTGCTCAATTAGTTAGTTCTTTAGTAACTTGTTGTCCAGCTGTGGAATATAGTTTATTACATTTTCGTTTGTCTGAACGAGAGAAAATTAAAGCGTTAAATAATAATGGTGGTTCTTATGATGCGATCATGAAATTATCAAGCTCAATTCAGAAGGATAGGGTTTTTCTACGCTTTTCCCCCCTTTTCGATGATTGCGAAAACTATTAAAAAGATTAGAGAAGATAAAGCTGAAGATATTCTGGTAATACCATACTGGTTAACCAAAAATTAGTTTCCAGTTTTTCAAAGTTTGGCATCGATTCATTGAATTTGGCTGGAAGCAAGTCCTGATTTACTTGTGTCTCCTTGCAGATCACGGCAGCATCCTCTGGCGTCAAAACTTACCCTGGTTGCCGCAAAGCTATCAGTGAGGCTCTTATAAATAAAGGAACACCGAAACAGGCGATTGACAATTTTCTGGCATCTTTGGAGGAATCCACCCTCAAGCAATACAATGGCACACTGAAATTATGGTGGCAGTGGAGTATGAAAAATAATGGGAACCCATTGGTTGTATCAGCTGAGAAAGTATTGAGTTTCTTAACGGAAAGATTTAGTGATGGTGTAGGTCACAGTGCGTTAAGTTCCACAGGAGCGGCATTGTCGCTTAATCTTAGTGATGATATTGCAAATAATCATTTGATTAGCAGATTTATTAAAGGATCCTCCAAAATTAGACCTAGTTTGCCAAAGTATGAAGAGACTTGGGATGTGGATCCAGTCCTAAATAATTTATCTTCATGGTTTCCGCTGGATGATCTATCTCAGAAAAGGCTTACTGAGAAATTAGTCGTGCTCTTGGCCTTGGGGACTGCACATCGTGCGCAAACTCTATCACTGATTGGGATTTCTAATATTTTTAAATTGGAATCTAGGATAGAGATTAGGATTTCTGACCGGATCAAGACATCGAGACCAGGAAGACCACAACCAGTACTGAAAATTCCTTTTTTCCGCGAGAAACCAGAGCTGTGTATTGCTGGGACATTAACAAAATATTTAGATATTACAATAGATAAGCGCGATATTATTGATAATTTGTTTATTTCTTATCTAAGTCCTTTTACAGCAGTTAAGAGCGAGACAATCAGTCGCTGGATTCGAGCAGCATTAGTGGTTTTGGGTGTTGATAAAAAGTTTACGGCTCACTCAACTAGACATGCATCGACTTCGAAAGCCTATGAGAGAGGTGTGGTGATTGACGAAACCAAAAAAGTTGCTGGTTGGTCACAGCATTCTCAGGTATCCGCGAAATTCTATCATCAACCCATACAATTAAAAGAAAATAATTTTGCCTCGACAGTTTTATCTATTTCTTCTTCATAATTGAAATATAAAAAAAAAAAAAAAGAAATTAAGTATAGTAACATAGAGCCCGTCGGCGGGCTCGTTTGGTCCCAATTATTCGAGTGTCTCGCACGAGAGATTCCCACCCGATAATATGATCTCGGTCCCAACCCGAAAAATGTTAAATAAAAAATTAGCTGTAAACGAATAAGTTAATAACAACGGAACAGCATAGAAATAGCCAAGTTCAGGCAGTTAAAAAAAAAAAGCTCTAAATGTGTGGTAAGTAACATGAAAGTAGTGGAACTACCTATGTAATCTCTCGTGCAATACTATGACAGAGTGATTAGCTTGCCAAGTCTGGTCGCACCTAAGTATTATAGTCGAATATTAGGGCGCCACTGAAAGATGGACTCGGCCTTCCAGAACCGGATGTTAATGTAATTATTTTATATGCTCAGGGTCGTTCGTAAATTTTATATTTTGTGAGAGAGGAGAGGAATAGTGAACAGGCTGAAATAATTTTATTTAAACTTTACTTTTAATTTTAATAACCTTAAGCACCTTGCTTATTATTTATTTAACCTTTTTATAACAATTAATTACTTATGACAAACTAAATACGTCCCCTGGACGTGTACTTATGGCAAACTAATATTCTTATGACAAACTAATATTCTTATGACAAACTAATTTTTACTACGTCTCCCGGACGTTTTCCACACTCTCACACACACGCTCTCTCTTTAAAAAACCGTCCACCGGACGTTAAACCTTTAACCTTAATACACTTTGATTAAAAAACCGTCCACCGGACGTTAAACCTTATTTTCCTTAATTCTACTTTAAAAAACCGTCCACAGGACGTTAACCCGCATATTCTTATTTCCTAGTGTCCACCGGACATATCCTAAACCTAACTTAATCTTTGTCCACCGGACTTACATCACAGACACAGTTTCTTTACTCTAACTTGACTCTACAAATTAATTGACTCTAATTTTAACAATACTCAATAACTTTTCCCACTTAAATTTTTACAATTCATAATTTTCAATACTCAATATAAAGTTTCTCATACCATAATTCACTGTATTTCCAATCAATTAATTTATTTTTGTTTAATGTAATTTATAAATTAATTAATTTTACCACTTGTAAATTTTTCACTAATTATTTTGACTGATTAAATTTTTCTAATTAATTTGCCACAATTCTTATTCATTTATTACTTTCAATTCCTAAATGTTTCACTGACAATTTTCACAATTAAATTTATTTCACTTTCAAAATAATCCGTTTTCTCAATTTTACTCACAATTTAATTTACCCAAACTCTAGTATCTTTTATTTAGTTTTTAGATATTTTAATTAACTTAAATTAATTTAGTAATCACGTAATGACTAGAATTTGATTTCGGGTTGACTAGAATTTTGGACCGGTGGATTGGCGTCACGCGGATCCCGATTTTTTGACGTTAATTGAGTAAATCGATTGAAACTTCTGACTTATAGAATTAATGCGGCTGACGGAATAAATTCCAGCCTGTATTAATCTTAAGATGCAGTAATAAATTAATTTATAACGGCTGGAGAGCCTGGAATAAATTTATAAATTATTAATTTTAATTACCGGATTATTTACGCGACAACTTTATTTTATTCTGGCTTTAGAGCCTTGAGTAAATACTACAGCGTTTTGAACACTTAATGGCGACCAAACGAGACGCGATAGAACTTTCGAGAAGACGAGATTGAACGGCTGGAGAGCCTGAACTATCCGTTTCTTTACGCGAGATCAACGGAAAGATATTAAATAATATATTATAATTAATTTGCCAGATTAACAGAATTAATCAGAGGCCTGAATTAATTATGATTTACCTCCAAATTTTATTTCAGCAGTCCTTGGAATTTTTAGGTGATGATTAGCTTCGGGCTGCTAACAATCTCTCTATGTTAATTATATTTCCAGGTTTCCGTTGTCCTGCTTTACTCCTCGTATTTTCTCTTCCGCCAACAATGATCAAAAATCTTATGGATTGAAATTGTAATTTATAACCTGTCAATGAACAGTGCGTATAAGTAAATTGTAATTTATAAATTGGTTAACAAATGGCTTTAGAGAGCCTAAATAATTTTATGAATTAATGTAATCGCCTCGTTCCACGTGAAGCGTGTACAGACGTAATTATTTACCTTGTAATTGTTTTCCGTCCGATCCTTTTGGTCGTCTGATCAACTCTCTCGATTTTTGGCATTTCCCTTCCTTATAACTCTTCGATTTGGGTCTCTTTGATTTACCCCCGGATAACTCATCCCTACTAACTTAATTAGTCAAAGAGAGGGACGGATGTTCGGATCTCACTGATTAGCGACACCCGGTGACATGTCGAATCACTTAATTTAATAAACCGGGTTATAATTTGGGCCCGTTATCGACCGTGGACAAATCAAAATTTAGATCTTAATAAATAGTCATTGGAATCTATTTCACCCTGTTACAATACACTCTAATAATTGGGATCAAACTTCGCCCGCCTTCGCCCGCCTTCGGCGTGAGCGACCTTTTGAAAATTTTTTATCGAGCCGATTTTTGGAGAGGCTTCTTAAAACATCTTAAGCCAACAAATTTTCATAAGAGACTCGAAAAAAAAAATTGTCGGTTTTTTTGGGCCACCCTAATATACATATGGGGCATTCCATGCCGAATCGACCACTTTTGACACCGACCCTTTTCGATTTTTCTCAAATTTACGTATCTTTCTCTGCTCTATTGAAAACAATTTTCAGACTTTTTTCAAATTTTTTTACTCAACCAAAAAAAAAGTTACCAGTTATTTAAAAAAAAATAGCTTTTTTTGTTAGATAACCATAACTTTTTTGAAAATTGACTGAGGGGGATGTTTTTTTTTTTGAAAATTGTTGTTTTAAAATGTACATTTTAGGAAAAAAATACAAATTCGGATTCATATTCAACGTTTTTTTTAAACTTTTGGAAAAAAAAGAAAATTTCGGGATGATTGATATTTTTGATTTTCATTTTTTTTTTTTTTTTATAAAAAACTTCAGTACTTTCTGCGAATTTTCTAAAATTTTCAGAGTAGCATTTTTTTTCTTTCTTTTTTTCTTTTTGAAATGAAAAAAAAATTTTTTTTGAAATGTTTGTTTTTCGTTATACCTTTCTGAAAATTTGTCAGCAGATTTAGGAAACTTCAAAATCCAAGTAAAATAAATAAAAACAATAATTAAAAGTGACAATCATCAATAAGATTTGATCATTTTTCAATGAAGTCAGGTCAGAAATTAAAAGAAGCGTTGAATTACGTTTTCGTTTTTTTTTGCAAAACTACATGCAAAAACAAAAAAATGAAATCGTAGTTCGATCAATTTTGGAGCAACGCATGAACTTTCAAAAATTTCGAGGCAAATTAAAACAAAATTTGTTTGAATTTATTTTCATTTACACAGCTAAAAACATTTTTTGTTGAATGATTTATAAAGAGTAGACTTGAATGGAATGTGACTTAATTTTTTTACACTTTTAAATATTTTACATATCCTAAATTCGATGAATATTCACGAAAAAATAATTCTATGCTTCTTTTAATTTCTGATCATACTTTATTAGAAAATAATCAAATCTTATCGATGATTGTCACTTGAGATTATCGTTTTTATTTTTTTCACTCGGATTTTGAAGTTTTCTAAATCTGCCGAAAAATTTTCAGAAAGGTATAATGAAAAACAAACAGTTCAAAAAAAATTTTTTTTTCATTTAAAAAAAAAAAATAGAGGGAAAAAAAATGCCACTGAAAATTTCAGGAAATTCGCAGAAAATACTGAAGTTTTTTATAAAAAAAAAAAATCAAAAATGTCAACTATCCCGAAATTTTTTTTTTTTTTTTCAAATGTTTAACAAAAAACGTTGGATATGAATCCGAATTATGATTTTTATTTTTTTTCTAAAAAGTACATTTTAAAACAAAAATTTTCAAAAATAAAAAAACATCCCAATAAGTCAATTTTCTAAAAACTTATGGTTATTTAACAAAAAAAAAAGCTATTTTTTCAAATAACTCGTAACTTTCTTTTGGTTGGGTAAAAAAATTTGAAAAAAAATTGGAAAATCCAAAAGGGCACACCTCAATCGCTCATTATTATAAATATTAATTTATTTATGTTATCATGATTTTTTATTAACTTATGAATTATCGATTTCGATTTTTTATTTCTTATTTTCAGCTTAATATTTTTTTACTTACATACTTTTTAAATATCCCGCCTTCTTATCTTAGATGCTTTTTTTTTAAACCGTATGCTAGTACGCTAATTCTGCTGCCAATAGATGATGGAAAGAAAAAAAGAAAATAATATTAAAAATAGCAGCTAAATTTTTTATGAATAACTAGTTTCACTTTTTTATATAATTACAATTAAACTAAAAGGATTTAGGTAGTGATTTTCATTAGAGTTCTGTGATAAAAAATACAAAGATAATAAAAAAATAATAAGTATTGAAATAATAAAAAAAAAATTAAGTGAAGAAAAATTTTTTTTTTAATAAGCCGCCTTTTATTGTCACGCCAATTTTATTTTCAGTACTAGTTAGATAGTAAATATAGATGAAAAGGAAAAAGAGAAACAGATATAAGTAGTCAGCTATTAGAAAGAGAAGCTAGAAATTTCATGTATAAACAATAATAAATTTGATGTCGAATTATCAGTTTCGATATTCATTGATTCTAATTTAACGGAAAGGATTTTGACCGTGATTTTTAAAAGGGTTCTTGGAATAAAAAATACATGGCTAATAAAAAAAAAATAGACCGATTAATTATTTCCTTTGAGAGTTATCGTGCTTACGAAGATTCATACGTAACAATTGACAGCACTAGTTTCTTGGATTAAAATAATTTATTTAAAATCAATGATTTAACAAATCGACTCAACGTTGGGTTTATGTTATTCTTTAATCAATTATCTGCATGCGAGTACACAATTTAATATATTTTTTGTGCTATGAAAAGGGTGTAGCAATCTTTTTGTATGCGTGAAATTGTCAACGAGGAAGAACCGTCAGTACAGCACCCTCAGCGCTTTCGCGCTTGAGGTGTGCAATTCTGGAAATTGTTTCCAATAGTGCAGAGAAAGATACATAAATTTCCGAAAAATCGAAAAGGGTCGGTATTAAAAGTGGTCGATTTGGCATGGAATGCCCCATATATACTATTTGGTTCGTCATATTAATGAAACTTATTCATTTTTTTATGTTTTATCTCGTAAATTTATATTTTTTATACTGGACATTATTCATCTTCCCACTTTTTTTATAATAATAATACAATGTTGCGCTCTATAGTACTGCCATACGCTCGGAGATTTAACACTCTAAATACAATGCAACATACTACATACAGTACTTTTAAAAAATACGTATGAGATAATGAAAACAAAAATCATAAAAGTTTATATTTGATATTAAAAGATAATAAAAACTTTTGTTATTTTTTAATAATAAAAATTTTATATTGTCTATAAATTTTTTTTTCCGCTCGTATAAAAAAATGGAATTAGTAAAAATAATAGGTTAAAAGCTATATTAAAAATAAATAATTTAAATTGAATTAATTTATAATAAAGTTCGTAAAAAACTTCTAGTGTTGTTAATCAAATTACCAGAATTTGACTCATGCATAAACAACATGAATTTTGAAATTAAAAAAAAAACTAAATTATATTAATTACTTTGAAATGTTCATGTATAAAGTCTCCTGAGGTATAAAGAGATACCATAAAATTTTCAAACTTCAAACATCAATATTGGTTCAAACATTTATTTTGATAACAGACTTTAATGACATAATATTAATAAAACTTCAGATTCAATAATAATAATAATAATACAAAAAAAAATCTGTCTATCGGTTGACCCTGCGGGCCAGCCCCAAAACTTCCCGCTGTTTTCGAGCTCCTCGAACTCGAAAACATTGTTGTGGATACTTTTTCGAGCTCTTCGAGCTCGAAAATACTTTTGTGTGCCATTGTTTTCGAAAAAAACCGATTTTAGCATTTCTTTCTCCCACTATATCTCAGGAACGAATTGACCGATTTTGATGGTTGAGGCAGCAATCGGCGTATTTTATTGAGTTCTAGAGCTGATAAAATTTTGAAATTGTTTGGTTCAGTTGTTTCGAAGATATTCGCAAAAAACCGTTTTTTACCATTTCTTTCTCCCGCGATAACTCTCGAACGAATACTCCGATTGAGATGGCTGAGGCGGCAATCGACGTGTTTTATTAAGTTCTAGAGCTGATTAGATTTTGAACTTGATCGAATGAGTCGTTTCTGAGAAATCAATAGAAAACTAAAAAAAAAAAATTTTTTTTTTCGTAATTCGCCAATATTATCGAGTCTACTTGATCCAATGATCTGAAATTTTCAGAAAAGTTGATGGCCAACAAGCTCTTTCGATTGCTGCCTTAACCATCCAAATCGGTTTATTAGTTAAAAAGTTATAGACCAGTCACACAGACACACACATACATACATACAGACACTCGGACATCATTCTGAAAATAGTCAGAATAGCTTCCTAGGACCTTAAAACGTCGACATCTGATGAAATTTCGATTTTCGCAAATCGGGGTGAAAACAATAACTTCCCAATTTTTCGAAAATCGTCGATTTTCTTAGCGGGAAGTTAAAAAAAAATGAAAACAATACCAGTAAAATTACTAAATGGAAATTAGATGGGTTTTACAGTCAATAGAAAATTCTCCGTAACTCGAGTACTCTGAGATAAAAATATGACCGGCAATATTCCCCGGACCTCGTAAAAGAAGTATTTGCATAACTTTTACGTTGGGTATATATGTGTATTCCCCTACTCTGGTTATATCTCTTCATAGCGCATCGTTAAACTCCCTCACACGTGCCATAACCATCCTCCGTAACTTTTACCCCTATTTCCCATTTCCCATATCTCATATTAATTGCCATTCTTCTAGAATATATGCACTTGTATCATCTCCGTAGAACCCCTATTTTCAACAATATTCCTGTTTTTATAACTCCAATTATCATATTACTAATGTAATAACAAATATCCTTTATACTTTTGAATTGTTTTCTGTAAGTTAAAATTGAAATTCATCGAAGCTTTAAAAATGCAACAGATAATGAAAATAATTTTGTATTTTATTTACAACAATTTTAAATTATTTTTCCTTTAGTTATTTTTTATTTTATTACTATTTAAGAGTTTTAGTATATTGTATTATATTTTCTTTATCATTTTGAATACTATAGACTGAAAGTATGAGAACATACATATATTCAAAAAAAAAATCTGGGCATCGGTTGGCCCTGCGAGCCAGCCCCAAAACTTCCCGCTGTTTTCATGCTCTAAGAGCTCGAAAATACCTTTGTTTCCCTTTTATTATGAGCTTTTCAAGCTCAAAAGGGTAACGTTTTATGTTAAAGTTTAAAAATTTAGAATCTAAAATATTTAATGCATGAGCGTTTTTTATATAGGGGAGGGTGGGGCAGAGCAGCCCCCATGGGGCAGAGCGGCCCCCCTGAAATTTTGACCAAAAAAAAAATTTTTTTTTTTTCGTTTAATTACTATAAATCCGATATGTTTGCGCATTTTTACCCCTACGCATGACATTTGGGGCAAAATGGACAAGCCCAAAATTTTGAAAAAGTGATTTTTTCGTATTTTTATCGTCAAATTAAAAAAAAATTAATATAATTCCACATTTCTAGCCCTACGCATAACACCTGGAGCAAAATGGACCCGCCGAAATTTCCGAAAAAATTATTTTTTCATATTTTTCGGCCGTTTCTCTATGTAAGAGGCAAATTTGGTCACTAAAAATTTATAAAAATTAAATTTTTTTTTTAGTTGATAAATTTTTGAAATAAAGTAAAACTATAAAATTGATTTTTTTTTATTAAATAACAATTAGTAATTAAGGTAATCGAGAGTGAACGATTTATTACACTTAAAAAAATTTTTTTCGAGTAATATAAAACCAAAAATAGTTGTCAAGAGAAAGAAATACATTCTTAATGATGAAAACAATTAAAAAAAAAAAAAAAACGAAAAAAAAAATTTTTTTTTCAGAATTTTGGCAAAATGTCCATAAATTTGTTCGAAATAGGACAAAAGTAAAGTGATCTTATGGTTGAAAGCCACAAAAAAAAATAATCGGCTTAGGGGGGCCGCTCTGCCCACCCTCCCCTAATGGAAAAAATTAAAGGATCAAAAAAAAATTCCAAATTTTTGGGCGATTTTCAACAGGTCCTAACTTTGAGAGAAATGGTTGTACAAGAAATAAATAAAAAGTAATTTGTTGCTTCAAGTGTCTACTTTTTCGATTAGAACTTCAAAATTTTTTAGCGTTAGCGGTTTTAGAGTAATCTTAAAAAAACCAGCTACAAAAAAATTGTCAAATTTTTTTAATTTTTGTTTTTTGGTCTTCGGGCGTGGAAAAAATTATTTTTGCTAAACCACTATGAGGATCGGATACCTTCATTATTCAGCTTTAATCTCTTTTTTTATGGACCTTGATACGTCCACTTCTCGCCGAGATATCAGTCTTCAAATGTAAAATGATCCTTTTGTTTTTGATTATCGATATCTCAGAAGCCAATGATCGCACAGAAAGTTAATGGTGGGTTTTACTAACTTGAATAAATTCCCTTCAACGATTAGTCATTGCTTTTTCGAAAAAAATATTTTTTCCTATCGTCACATGAATTTAGAAATGCAACAAAAAAAGGGCTTTTTGTGATTTTTTGGAAAGTCAAGCGCTGAAACGAAAATATTGTGGAAATCCATAATGTTAACTGTGTATTTTACAGTTCAATATGTCCACAAAAACCCTACAAAGAGCCAGATCAATCCAACTAGCCGTTTATTTGTTTCACTCGATCAAATTTTTGAAAAAATTAAAGGAATAAGTTTTTTGCTCTGAAAAGCTCATAATCTTTAACAAGATGAAAACAAACATTTTTCCTGAGCTTTGTCCACAATTTCATTGCAGACAGTGCTTAAATTTCCAAAAAAGAAGAAAGTTTTTTTTCAAAACAAAAGTTAAAAAAAAAAATTTTTTTCAAAAAAATTTTTTTTTTGGAATAACTTTAGGAAATTTACAAAACCAACACCCAATCATTTTTAACGCGTTTGAGTCGCTGCATTTCACGATTTTATTGATCTCTCAGTCATTAAATTAAAAAAAAACGTGATCCTTTAATTTTTTCAAAAATTTGATCGAGTGAAACAAATAAACGGCTGGTCGGATTGATCTGGCTCTTTGTAGGGTTTTTGTGGACATATTGAACTGTAGAATACACAGTTAACATTATGGATTTCCACAATATTTTCGTTTCAGCGCTTGACTTTCCAAAAAATCACAAAAAGCCCTTTTTTTGTTGCATTTCTAAATTCATGTGACGATAGGAAAAAATATTTTTTTCGAAAAAGCAATGGCTAATCGTTGAAGGGAATTTATTCAAGTTTGTAAAACCCACCATTAACTTTCTTTACGATCATTGGTTTCTGAGATATCGATAATCAAAGACAAAAGGATCTTTTTCCATTTGAAGACTGATATCTCGGCGAGAACTGGACGTATCAAGGTCCATAAAAAAAGAAATTAGAGCTGAATAATGAAAGTATCCGACCCTCATAGTGGTTAAGCTAAAATAATTTTTTCCTCGCCCGAAGACCAAAAAACAAAAATTAAAAAAATTTGAAAATTTTTTTGTCGCTGGTTTTTTTAAGATTACTCTAAAACCGCTGAAGCTAAAAAATTTTGAAGTTCTAATCGAAAAAGTAGACACTTGGAGCTACAATTTTCTTTTTTTTTTATTTCTTGTACGACCATTTCTCTCAAAGTTAGGGCCTGTTGAAAATCGCCCAAAAATTTGGAATTTTTTTTTAATCCTTTAATTTTTTCTATTAGTGTATTTATTCACAATTACGTTCAATAATTAGCTCAAAAATAAGTATATCGTGATACGAGCGACCATGACGATTTTCAAGCAGTCACTTCCAATGACTTACATAAAGAAGAAAATGTTTGAGTACTGTTGTTCAGTACACGGATAGAAGGATTTCTTAGCATTTAAAAAAGATTTCTTAGTATTTAAGAAATCATTTGTCAAACATTATTTTTTTGTATTTAACAAATATTTTTTACTATTTAAGAAATGATTTTTTAACAGTTAAGAAATCATTTCTCAAGGCATTATTTCTTAACTATTAAAAAATAATTTCTTAAATAGTAAGAAACATTTGTTAAATACAAAGAAATGGTGTTTAATAAATGGTTTTTTAAATAATAAGAAATCCTTCTATCAGTGTAATTATGATGTTATTTAATCAAAAAAGCAGATATAGATTTTACATTTATTATTCTGTCGACGATATCTCTTGAACGGGTTATCTGATTAGGATGTTCTTGGCAGCAATCGAATGCTTTTATCGAATTCTAGAGCTGATTAGATTTTGGAATTGATCGATTCGATAGTTTCCGAGATATTCACGAAAAACGAAAACAAAACGCTTTTTTCCATTCTTTCGTCGACGATATTTCTCGAACGGATTATCCGATTGAAGCGTGTGAGGTAGCAATTGGCGCGTTTTATTGAGTTCTAGAGCTGATAAAATTTTGTGAATGATTGGTTCAGTCATTTAGACGATATTCGTTAAAAACCGTTTTCTACTATTTCTTTCGTTGGCGAGTGGATCAACCCCCGCCATTTTGTGTCTTGAAACATCATGGCGGCCACAAAAAGCTCGCAGATTAGAGATCACTAAGTGATGGATGAGGGTATGTGTTTATTATGGCGTATCTGAAATCTTGGTGATTATATTCCTAAGTGGAGGTAGCCCTTATGGGTTGGAGAAGAACTTGCGCGCCCCACCACTAAACCTATGCAAGCGGTTCACCAGAGCTGAAGTCTGGTACCATGGGGGATCCATTCCAAGCCCCGCTTTGACCAGAAATGGGAGAAGTGCTTGGGTCCGAATGAGGTCGGACTCGTGGTGGTTGTTGGTGAGACACCCACATGCAATGCATGCCTAATGGGTAAGTTAATGTGAGCTTATGCTCACATTTCGCTTTTATAATATATGGTAGTGTCAAAGATAGGGACCACACGCAACGCGAGTATGCCCAAGAGGGTGAGGTATCGGCTTCCGGTCGGCGGAGACGGACTTAGGTCCCGTTACATTAATTAATTAATTATTTCTTTCGTCGACAATATCTTTCGAACGGATTATCCGATTGAGACGTTCTTGGCGGCAATTGAAAGCTTTTATCGAGTTATAGAGCTGATTAGATTTTGGAATTGATCAATCTGACAGTTTTCAAAATATCAAAAAAAAAAAAAACGAAAAAAAAAGTTTTTTTTTTCATATTTCTTAAATATCTCAGAGTCTATTTGATTGAATGATCTAAAATTTTCTGGAAATCTAAGTTTATTAGGAATCTTTCGAATGCCGCAAGAACCATCTAAATCGGTTCATTCATTAAAAATATATGAGAGGTTTACATCCACACAGACACACACACACACACACACACACACACACACACATACAGACATCGCTCTGAAAATGTCAGAATAGCATCGTAGCACCTTCAAACGTTGACATATGATGAAAACCCGATTTTTTAAAATCGGGGTGAAACCAATAACTTCCCGAATTTTTTGAAAGTCGCCGATTTTCTTAGCAGGAAGTTAAAAAACTTCACTTAAACGTCTTACGACTTTGCAAAATAAAAAGACAAAGTCGTAAATGGAGTTTGAAAGCTCATATTATTTTATCTTTTTTATTTTATTTTTACTAAAGAAATATAATTTATGATTTCAACTATTTTCACAACCTAATTGCAAAGCTCATTAATAAATAAAGTTTTGACTCTGTTAAGCTCCGTTTTTTACTGATTATCCGATCTATTTTTTTGTTAAATTCTCATTTATTAGAATAGTTTTTATTAAAAAATTACTTTTTAACTTTCCGCTAAGAAAATTGAAAATTTTCAAATTTTGGGGACGTTCTTAATTTCGGTCCGATTTTCGAAAATCGAATTTATCAGAGATTTTGACGTTTTGAGGTTCTAGGAAGCTATTCTGACCAATTTCAAGATGATGTCCGAGTGTATATATGTATGTATTGTGACGTTATTTCTCGTATGGGGGTCAAATCAAAGTGAACGTCACAAACACCAACGAATTTTATTGTATTTAGGAGCATGGTAACTCAAGACTTATAATTTAGCTTACAGTAATTTATGATTTTTATACAGATTTTTGATTAAGTTATAGTTTAAGAATTAAATATGGAGTAACGTTTGGCTACAGTTATGGATTTTTGGGATAAAGAAAAAAAGAATTGGAATCAGAATTATGGAAAATTATTATGGGATATGGTTTGAGATTAAAGTTTGGGAAGAAGATAAGAAGGGAAATGATTGTTTGAATTTTTGGATTTTTTAAGTTTTGATATTTTGAGTATGTGGACGAGTCAGTGTTACCGTGGAGCGGGACTTAAATTAGTCACCCGGTATCATCTGATGATAGAACCTAGTTCTATCCCTCTGAGACTTCTTGGTTGATTGCAGAGGTCTAGCTGAGATGCTAGTGCTCCAGTATATAAGGAATTTGACGGATGCAGAATGGGATCAGTTTTGGAGTTTTGGTTTCGCAGGCCTCAACAGTAATTTTGTGACCATTGCTGTTGTGGAAGCCGTCTGATCATTTTTAAATTATTAGTCTGACAGGCCTCAGAGGACAAGTCATGACCATTTGTACCGCTGAGGAAGTCATAGGTCACTTAGTTTATAAGTTTTATGATCCCAGCTGGTCTGTTCCAGGAGAGCAACTGCCAAGGATATCCATACTCAGAATGGGTTTAGTGAGTACGTTTGGTGAAGACTTGAGCCTCCAGTTACCGTTATAGTAAAGATTGAGTTGGATTTAAGAATTTAGAATATAGAGGTCAGTTATTGATAACGATAGGTTTGAGTTTGGGGTTTTAGAATTGAGAATTGAGAGAGAGAAGTCGGAGGGAGACCTTCGAGGAGTACGAACGTGGGCATTCGACTCTAGTCGCTTGAGGCGAGTAGACGTGTGCAGTAATGGCGCTACAGTTCAAGGCATTGTGGAAAGCTATAGATTGAGATTATTGCTACAGAAGTATTATTTTAAAATAGTGTAAGACGTTACTTGATATTTATTCACCAGACATCAGGTATGAAATAATTATTATAAATAATTAATCGAGTTCGAGTCAAAAGTCTTGAGGTATTATGCTCCTGTTTTAATTAAAGAAAAGATTTAATGTCTGGGAGAATTATGAGAATAGTGTTACATTTTTAGAGTCACGATTACGTTTTATTGTTAATATTATTTTATAAAAAAACTATAAGAGCCATGTTTGATTGTTGAATCAATTATTGTCTAATTAACATCGAAATGAGACCCATGTACGTTACTTTTACGATTTTGCAGAAGAAAATGTTCTAGAGTATCGAATCCATAATTATTGTTCTAGTTTACCAAATATTATCTGATTATCATTTAGTCCTAGTTAATTAATTAATTTATTTATAAAGTATCGATACGTGTTATTTAGATGTCAATTTACTTTCTGTTAAGATTAATTTTATTATATTCAGCATTCGTTATAGAGAAAAATATTATTTGTACTGAGCTATCGTATTTTATTTATTGTTAAATAGAGTTTTGAGATTTTGGTTGTTAAATAAAAGTTGCAAATTCAAAATGAATCTACATGACCTTGGGAATGATGTAACCCGGACCACTCCCTCTCTCCATAAACCTACACACTGAGCGACACCATGGCATACCGTAACTCTGTTTTTAGTTTTCCAGTCTCCGTTTTGTTTTGCTAATAAGTTCTGAGCATTTTGTTAAGTTTTAGTTTTAGTTTTGTTTATGCGTGGTTTTGGTGATAATTCCACAGATTAAAAATTATCCAAAATTTCATGATTTACTGGTTTGATGATTCCAGTGATAAAAATTACCTGGCACCCTATTCGTATTGAGACTGGAGGCTAAAGGCAGAGAACGAAGTTATAGCGTAGAAATTAGCGTCTAGTTTTTGTGTTATAGTATGTATTTATGTATGTATGTATGTATGTATGTATGTATGTATGTATGTATGTATGTATGTATGTATGTTTGTATGTATGTATGTTTTTTTTTTTTTTTTTTTATATGGTGAGGAGGAAAAATCTTCAAAAGACACCGACGGGTGTAAGTTGAAGATGATGGTCGGTAGTGTGAGATTTTTACTCACTAAAAAACCTCCTCTTCTCGTTCCCTGCGTAGAGCAGGGAAGACTGGGTTGGAACCGCGTTAGCATTACTTCGACCCAGTCCGTGCTGCGTTATTCACGTCAACTCCCATGTTTTTAGTCTCTTTCTGAGATCTTTATTTTTAGAAGACGCTGCGCGTATGCTGCAATTTCTAGCCAATTCTCTTCTCGCACTAGCATATGAGTCACTAGGTTCGTAGGGCTGAGGGCGTTGCCGATGGTTTTTTCAATGCTGTCTCTGAGGTTTTTCCAGCGCTCGCACTCAAAAAACGTATGCTCGACGTCATCGTTTTTGCTCGGGCAGTATTTGCACATCGGGGTATGGTGTAGGCCCATTTTGAAGAGGTATGCGTTGAAGGATCCATGGCCCGTCAACAGTTGGGTTAGATAAAAGTCTGTCTCCCCGTGATTCCGGGACAGCCAGACTTTGATGTTGGGGATCAGGCGTGCTGTCCATCTGCCTGTATTTCCGTTTTCCCATCGGTCCTTCCAATCTTCCAGTGTTTTCGTCCTTGCCTTTGCTCTTGCTTCCATTAGGTTATTCTCGCTGGGCTTCAAGTCATTTAGTTTTGACCTTTCTAGGGCTAGTAGATCTATAGGTGCAGCTCCCGCTATGACCAAGACGGCTGCTTCAGAGACTGTGCGGTATGCGCAGGTCACCCTCAGGGCTCCTCGCCGTTGCACTGCTGCGATCTTGCGTCTGTAAGTTTTCTGTTTTAGAATATGAGCCCAAATTTCCGCTCCATAGAGCAGGATGGAGTGGACCACTTCTAGTAGGACTCTTCTTTTTTTTGGTTCGTGGACCTATTGCGTTGGTCATGATTCTCGATATGTTGGAGACCGTCTTACAAGCTTTGGTGCATACGCTGTCAAGATGTTCGCGGAAAGAGAGTTTTTCATCTATCATCACTCCCAAGTAGCGTAGTGCTCTTGTTGATGACAGGGTTGTCTCGCCGATGTCCACACTGAATGGCATCAGGAACCATCTTTGACGAGTCAGCACTACCATTTCTGTTTTGTGCATGGCAAGCTTTAGGTGATGCTTATCTAGCCAGGCCTCTACAGCGTCGATAGTTGACCGAACTAGCAGTTCTGCGTCATCGATGCTGTCTGCTTGAATCGTGGCCGCGACGTCGTCGGCAAAACCAGTAAGTTCTACTTGCTTCGGTAGCCGTAACTCCAGTAGCTCATCGTAGTCTGCATTCCACAGGTCAGGACCTATGACCGACCCCTGTGGCACGCCAGCTGTCACGTTGTATTCGCGTGGGCCATCCGTTGTGTCCACGATCAGCGTTCTTCCGTCAAGGTAGTCGTCGACGATTGCCAGATTTTCTTGCTTAGCTTTGAATCGATGTTCCATTGCGTTTAAGATGTCGTCCCAGCTTGCGCTGTTGAAAGCGTTTTTTACATCCAGGGTGAGAAGGATGCAGACTTTGCGTGACTTCAGATTACCTGACCAGGCCCTGCTTACAGCTTCTATGACTTTCTTGATCGCTCCAATAGTTGAATGACCTTTTCGAAATCCGTGTTGGTTTTCAGAGAAGTCACCACAGTGGACAACGTCTTCACGAAGTCTCACTTGTACCAGCTTCTCGAGGAGTTTTCCAGCGATGTCTAACATGCAGAGCGGCCTAAACGATGCAGGTGTTTGTGGAGCTGCTTTTCCTTTGTCCAGGAGGACTAGTCTTTGTCGCTTCCAGACAGTAGGGAAAGTTCCAGTTTCAAGGCACGCATTATATGCGTTCAGCAGCATGTCCGGAAATTCCTGTGCTATGATTTTTATCACAGACGCTGGAATGCCGTCAGGGCCAGGTGCTTTGCCAACTTTGAGAGACTTCGCTGCGTCTTGCAGTTCTTTGGTCGAAAAAAGCGTAATCTCACCATTGGTTATAAAATGCCTTTTGTCTCGCGAAGGGTGCTCGAGAAATAGCTCCGCTACGATAGTATTCATGACTTCTGGTGGTTTCGGGGCTTCTGGAAATGCCTTCCCAAGTTTCTTGGTAACAATTTGGTAGGCTTTTCCCCATATGTCCATGTTCAAATCGTTGCATAATTCCTTCCACAGTGCAGCTTTGCTGATCTTAATGGTCCGGTTTAAATCCTTTTTAGCCTGCTTGTACGCACTGGCGTGTATTACTTGGCTCGGAGATCGCTTCGCAAATCTTGTTGCGCAGCGTCGGAGCTCAAGACATTTCTTCCGTAGCGCAGCTATTTCCGTCGTCCACCAGTAGGCCGGCCTGCGTGAGCCACGATTTCTCGACCGCGGCATAGATGCATCGCAGGAGATGGTAATAGCTTTCATGGTTTTCTGGACTAATTTCTCCGCCTCATTCCTAGTGTGAGGAGTCGGAAGAGATTCGAGGGATTTCCAGCTTCGAGAGAGAGATTGTCGGAGAGCTTCCAAGTCGAGTTTTCTGGCATTCCACCTTCGTTTTCTGGAGCCTTGCTTGATTGTTGGAGTTGGAGCCACTTTAACACTGAATGTTATATGCTGGTGGTCGCTGCCACTGAATTCTTCAGAGACAGTCCAATCCGTGATCTTGCTGGCGATTTTTGAGGTTCCCAAGGAGATGTCAAGAATATACTGTTGATACCCAGGTCTCCTGAAGGTTGATGTATTTCCGGTGTTCAGCGCCGTGAGGTCAAGTCTAGCTGCAAAGTTAGCGACTTCGTTTCCCCTGGTGTCTGAGAACGTAGCCTCCCATTCGGCAGATTTAGCGTTAAAGTCACCAGCAACGATGACTTCTCCGTCAAAATCGGTGATGGTGTCTTCGATATTCGCCAATTTTTGACGAAACACGCAGTTCCCTTCATTTGGTGACAGGTAGACACTCATGAAATACGTCATGGGAGTTTTTATCCAGACGTAACCTTCTCCGTTTCCACTACTAAGAGCCGTTATTCTGCTTGGGTTTGCGACCCATAACGCCGCGGTGCTCGTTTTGTCAGAGAGCCATGTTTTGCCTTGAGGATTTGAATACTGTTCACTGATGATACAGATGTCAATTTTGTCCTCGAAAACACGTTGACTGAGCAGGTTTAGCGCTAACGCGCACCTATTCAAGTTTACTTGTAGTATGCGGGTCATTTCTGCACCTTATTAGCTTCTGCGAGTGCTGCTCGAAATACTTTGCATGCCCCTGAGCCAGAGACATGGCACAAACTATTTGTGGAGCCTTCGTCTGTAGCACAAAGAAAGCATCTAGGCTGTTCAACACAGTCAGCAGACTTATGTTTTTCTCCACCACATTTGTAGCAGCTTTTGCTTCGGTCTGGGCCTTTGCAGGAGCGTGTCTGGTGGCCATATCCAAGGCATTTGAAACAGCGAGTGACTCTTACAACAGGACGGATGCGGCAGTATACCCATCCGATTTTGATCCGGGCCTTGTTGAGAGCTTTACTTGCGTTTTGCAGATCAATTTCACAAAATGCTGCTCTTTGACCTCGTAGAGTTGTCTTGGTCAGATTAACCCGTTTTATCTCCAGGCCGTCTGTGTAGTCGCGCTTTAGCGCCTCGCAGATGTCTTCTTCCGTGGTCACTCCATCTAGGTCGCGTATCTCGATTGTAGCCATTGGGGTGAGTCTTTTGACCGTACCGATTTCTCCTATGGCTGTCTTGATAGCCTCAGTAAAGGCAGCGTCATCGCCAGACTGGCGGCCAATCTCGAGAAGTACTCCGCCCTCCTTCGTTTGGCGAATCGATTTGATATTCGCACCATTTTCCTCTGGCTTAACTTTTGCTTTGATCTCTTTCAAAAGCTCTGCGTACGTTCGCCTCGTTGCTGGTTTGATGAGAACTGCTTTGTTTCGGGATTTTCTCTTTTCCGCCTTATGTTGGGTTTTCGTATGGCCGTTTTGTATTTCAGTCCGGTTCCGTGCCGACCTGGGTCCTTTGGAAGTTTCAGTTTTATTTTGCGGTGGCTGATCTCTCCTTTTCTTATGCTGGATTGTTCTCCAGCCATCGTCCTGTGCCGGTTTTTTAGAAGCACGAGGGTCAGTAGCAGAGTTTGGGCTAGGTGAAGATAATAGTCTCTTCTTTGAGCCATTTCCAACTTTACTGGTGCTCTGTTTAGGAGTGTATGGCGGGTCAGAGTGAACAACCATCTAGGGTGACGTTTGCGTCGTTGACGTGGCTTGTTCTCCTGGTTTCTGTGAGGTGGCATAAAAATCGTTTAGCGCCAAGTTGTACGCGGTGCTGATTGAGCCTGCTAGCCGCTTTATTTCACCATGCACGTTTGATTTCGTTTTAATAAATTCAAGGAGATCTTCGATTTTCGCACCAAGACGTTCGACGGGTGACTGCCGGACCTCTGTAACAGGGGCTGAGGGTAGTCTTCTTCGATTAAGGAGAACGTGACAAGATGGGACCTTAGAGTCCGACCCATTGTTGCTCCCATTTTTTGTTCCAGTAATGTGTTTGGCCTGGTTCCCTACCGTCGTTCCAGTAGCGCTAGCGGCCTGGTTCCCTACCGTTGTGTTGAGTGTTAGGTTGCTTCCCCCACAATCCATGAAGCTTGCGATGGCCACCGGGGCTTGCACCCGATCGGAACCATCGGCGGAAGTAGCCAGTGTTGGCGTGCCCGCGTGGGGTATGTCGTTTTTCATATCACTCATACCATTTTTTGTTTGGTGGTTATTTTATGGAGGTGTCCTTCCTCCTCGCACCTCTTTTGGTCCGCGGGGGCTATTTTATTTCACCCCTACCCGCCGGAAATCCGGTGAGGGCATTCCCCTATCCGCCACCTGGGGACGCGCTCTCTAGGAGTTGGGTTTCTCCCGAGAGGTATGTATGTATGTATGTATGTATGTATGTATGTATGTATGTATGTATGTATGTATGCATGTATGTATGTATGTATGTATGTATGTATGTATGTATGTATGTATGTATGTATGTATGTATGTATGTATGTATGTATGTATGTATGTATGTATGTGTGTATGTATGTATGTATGTATATATATGCGTATGTAAATATCTGTAACTTTTGAACGGATGAATCGATATCGATCGTCAAGGTGGCATTCGACGCGGCTTGTCAATATCTAAAAGCTGTGAAAAATTGAGCTTGATCAGTAGGGCTCGTTCGGAGATATTCCAAAAAAATAAATCTTTTTCAAAAATGTTTTTTTGTATAACTTGAAATGTACTCGACATATTAATTCCAAAATCGAATCAGCTCTAAAAATTTATAAGCTGCGTCGAATGCCATCTTAAACATTAAAATCAGTTCATTTGTTCAAGAGAAACCGTTGTCGAAAGAATTAAAAAAATTTTTTTTTTTTAGTTTTTTTGAAATATCTCAAGAACGACTAGAAAAATCAATTCCAAAATTTGACCAACTTTAGAACTCAATAAAACGCGTCGATTTCTACCTCAACCGTCTTAATCGGTCAATTCGTTTGAGAGATATCGTTGGAGAAAAAATGGTAAAAAACGTTTTTTTTCGAAAACAACGGCATACAAAAGCTTTTTCGAGCTCTTCGAAAATGTATACATAACAATTTTTTCGAGCTCAAGGAGAAAACAGCGGAAAGTTTTGGGGCTGGCCCGTAGGGTCAACCGATAGACCAATTTTTTTAATCTTGAATGATTATTTTTTTTTCGAACGACAAAACAATACAAATCGGAATTTATTCAATTTTCTTTTAATCGGTCAGTTATGAAGTTTGAGGTAAGTTGTTGTATAAATCTGACGAATGAATTTTTACAGTAAATAGATAAAATATGATATTTATTAAAAAGATACATGAAGAATATTTTTCACCTAAGGTACCCGCGGGTAATAAGGCCTGTCGGGTAATAAGGCCTAAGTGACAACAATGATATTGAAAATAACCGCCTCCGCTAAAGGCTACTCTAGTAGAAGAGTCTTGCATGGAGATGTTACGACAAGTTTGTAGAGTCCTGATACCAAGTTCCTTGTCTTCTATATTTCATCATCCGTCATATGATGTCGTAGCGCAGAAGAAATTATAAAAAACAATCTAGTCTTCTGACTCTTAAAAAGGATACTGATAGTTTTAAGTGCTGTTGAGCAAAGCAATCTAGTCTTCTGTCTTTAAAAAAGTATTGTTGCTAAATTTAAGTGATGATTCATCTCTAATACCGATTTTATTAAGTATAATTAAACTATTTCAGTTTGTTTAACCCGTAGGCCTTATTATCCTACCGTAGTTAAATAAGGCCTATTCGTATGGTTTTTGTAAAAGTTTAATTTTTTGTTTGTTTGTGGTATAAATTACCATTACTTCATTATATTTTATGGCTAATGTATTGAAATGAAGATTAATGATACATTTCGATAATTAAATGCAATATTTTCGATTATATTTAAAATCTCCCTTAGCTAGGCCTTATTACCCGCCAGTACCTCATAATAGAGAGAATTGAAAGTAAAATATGAATAATGCATTTTTCAATAATAGCACTCAACTTCTTTCAAGTATTCTCTATGCTCACTCCATACTTAGTTGCTTTTGGCTTTGGAATTTAGTGTTATAAAGAAAAGAAAATTTCTCTCGTCTTCTTCTTTAAATGAATTTTTTATAAATTTATATCTATATTTTAATTTTTCAAGAGAATCTTTTCACTGAGAATTTTTATATAAAAGTAAGTTTGTGTTATTCAAGATATAAAAACTAGATTCATGATTCTGAAAAAAACGATTTTTCAATGTATTGTGTAACGTTTATATTTAAAATTGTTGTTGTTACGCGTACTTATCCCAACTTAAAAATTATGGACTTGCTCGCCGTTGCCAGGGTTAAGGTTTGGAATTTCTTAAGTACAACTAATTGCTAAGGAAACCAGAACTCTTAGATAGAGCATAACACAAAAAAAAAACCAATTTATTGAACAAAGCTTACAGAAAAATCTGTCTATCGGTTGACCCTGCGGGCCAGCCCCAAAACTTCCCGCTGTTTTCGAGCTCCTTGAGCTCGAAAACATTGTCGTGGATACATTTTCGAGTTCTTCGAGCTCGAAAATACTTTTGAGTGCCATTGTTTTCGGAAAAAACCGATTTTAGCATTTGTTTCTCCCACAATATCTCAGGAACATATTGACCGATTTTGATGGTTGAGGCGGCAATCGGCGTATTTTATTGAGTTCTAGAGCTGACAAAATTTTGAAATTCTTTGGTTCAGTTGTTTCGAAGATATTCGCAAAAAATCGTTTTTTACCATTTCTTTCTCCCGCGATTACTCTCGAAAGACTACTCAGATTGAGATGGCTGAGGCAGCAATCGACACGTTTTATTAAGTTCTAGAGCTGATTAGATTTTGAAGTTGATCGTATAAGTCGTTTCTGAGAAATCAATACAAAACTAAAAAAAAAAATTTTTTTTTCGTAATTCGCCAATATTTTCGAGTCTACTTGATCAAATGATCTGAAATTTTGAGAAAAGTTGACGGCCAACAAGCTCTTTCGATTGCTGCCTTAACTATCCAAATCCGTTAATTAGTTAAAAAGTTATAGACCGGTCACACACACACACACACACACATACACATACACACACACACATACACATACACACACACACACACACACACACACACACACACACACACACACACACACACACACACACACACACACACACATACACACATACATACTGAGACAAATCGCCTTCTTGCTTGACGATTCTTACCAGCAGCCACCAGTATTCGCGGGTTGAACCCTAGTTTAGGCTGGCCTCTACAATATTTATAATTTACTTGGACAACACAAATGGGTTCCCGCAAGAGAAAAACCCGCACTCATTCAGACAACAATGGATGAAACTCCTGCTAAATTCCCTTACGGCTATTATACTTAGTTTATGCGAAAAATTAACTTAAAAGTAGGAAATCAAATAATAAAGCAGAATACAGGCACGAATTAAAGTAAAGAACGACAGATTTATTGCCAGATATAACAGTATAAATTACTTACAATATTGCGCAGTAATATTTTATAACAAAAGTGCCTCGGCTGCTCCTTGGCGGCAACGACCCCAGCTACGTTGAGTGGGCACGGGGCACAATTTTTCTTACACTATACTTTTATACACTTTTTAAGTGGAAATTCTTATATAATTAATCTAAAATTACTTTAATAAGAAAGATAAGGTAGCAAGTAAATCGCTTATTTTATAAATTGATAAGATACAGCTAGATATAGCAAGGTATAGAACAGACTAATTAAGAATAGCTTTAGCACGTGCGCGCGTAAGGATCCAAAATCGAAGTGCTCATCGATGCCGCAGGGTCCTAGGCCATGAACTCCGCCTATCCCCACTTACCCTACGGTCATGCGTCGACGAAAGAAATTAGTCATGTGACCATGGCACTATGACGTTATAGTTTTAGGCGGTAACGAGACAAGAAAACGGAAACCGCGAGGCTGGGAACGACGAAGACAATTCACATTGTCTCAATACATACAGACACTCGGACATCATTCTGAAAATAGTCAGAATAGCTTCCTAGGACCTCAAAACGTCGACATCTGATGAAATTTCGATTTTCGAAAATCGGGGTGAAAACAAGAACTTCCCAATTTTTCGAAAATCGTCGATTTTCTCAGCGGAAAGTTAAAAAACAAATAATAACTCATACAACGTAACATGCAAAATTTTCCTGTGGTACCATTAAATATGACGATAATAATAATATCTTTTACAAGAAGTACAATACTAGTGCTGAATCTTAAATTATAATAAACTTAACCTAAATTACATGTCTCTTATTTTGAAAAGAAAACGACAAACATTATGAATAATGGGAATAATAATTAATAAAATACAGTCAATTCCTTAATTCTAAGTTCTTAAATCTAGTTGTTGATTGTCGACCGCCTTCTGATTGGAGCGCCAGTACCCACTGGCTTGTAGCTGATTGTCAGTACCTAACTGACTTGTAGATGAATTGCCAGTACCCACTAGCTTGACGTTGGACTGCCAGTACCCACTGACTTGTTGTTGAATGTCAGTACCCTCTGGCTGGAAGATGCTGAGCTAGTATCCACTAGCTTGACGTTGAATGCCAGTGACCTTATATGAATGGCCGTACTATGTGAAAGTAATGGCTACTTTTGGAGCCCTGTGTCAATAGTCAGGAATGCCAGTACCCTTATATGAATGGCCGTACTGCATCTCTGACGTACTCCCCTGCTGCCGTAGTCTCTGCTTGGCTTAGTACTACTCATAGTGTTAAGTAGTACTCTCCTCTGTGTGCTCCCTCGTTGCTGTAGTCTCTGCTACTGCTTCCTCTGCTACTGACTCGACGACACCTCAAATGCACTCCCATAGTACTCAATGATGCGTGAGCCTCCGTGATGTACTGTGGTACCTGTAACAAGTGTAGCCTATACCGGTACCCTCATACCTAGCGCACTGTTCATGGGGAAGACCACTGGTTATACAAAAATAATATAATATCTATACAAGATATATATTAGGGTGCTTCGTTTGAGATGACTATTTTTTTTTTCCAAGTCCCATGTCAAAATATCATTGTACACATTGAAAAAAAAATTCTCACCAAAGATGAGCTCTTAATTTTAATTTTAAGTACTCGCTAAATGAATTTGGAATTTTCCCATTTGATTAACACGTAAATTTTAATTTTATTTATTCAATTATATATAGCTTTACGGCATTTCAAGATATTTGATTGACCATAGGTGGAAATCACAGAGGAATCGTTCCTCTTTGAAAGTGCTTGCAGCTAATTTATGTTTTGTAACCGAACTCGCCGGTAAAAAATCTTAAAGCTAATTTTTTCTCAAATTTCATGGTTTCTTTTATTTTACTCACAAACCATAAGCTTCACAACAAAATTGTACATGACTTCTTTTGTAGGGAATTTGATTTTCTACAAAAGAAGTTATGTAAGCCATTACCGTAGAGCTAGTAGTTTTCGAGATAAATCCAATTAAACATCTTAAAATTTGAAAAATCGCTGTTTTATCCAAGATTTTAGTACTGTTTGATAAAATTGTGGCCGAAGAAATATATGACATATCATGGTTAATATATCATCAAAAATATGTCATGTAAAACAAAACTGTCTCCTACTACATTTCCTCCGTCTTTTCTTCATTTAATCCAATCACCTCTGTTTGACCATCGGAAACTTTTTTAATTACTTTCTCTCTCAGTACAAAGATAATTGTTTCATACTCGTTATATTTACATATGAATGTGTAATATGTATTATTATATTTTGTTTTCATTCATTATTTGTGTTTTCAGCAATGATTTTACCAAAAAGTACTAAAATCTTGGATAAAACAGCGATTTTTCAAATTTTGAGATGTTTAATTGGATTTATCTCGAAAACTACTAGCTCTACGGTAATGACTTACATAACTTTTTTTAAAGGAAATTAAATTCCCTACAAAAAAAGTCGTGTACAATTTTGTCGTAAAGTTGATGGTTTGTGAGTAAAATAAAAGAAACCATGAAATTTGAGAAAAAATTGACTTTAAGATTTTTTACCGGTGAGTTCGGTTACAAAACATAAATTAGCTACAAGCACTTTCAAAGAGGAACGATTCCTCTGTGATTTTCACCTATGGTTTATCAAATATCTTGAAATGCCGCAAAGCTATAGATAATTGAATAAATAAAATTAAAATTTACGTGTTAATCAAATGGGAAAATTCCAAATTCATTTAGCGAGTATTTAAAATTAAAATTAAGAGCTCATCTTTGGTGAGAATTTTTTTTTTCAATGTGTACAGTGATATTTTGACATGGGACTTGGAAAAAAAAAATAGTCATCTCAAACGAAGCACCCTAATATATATAT
The DNA here is from genome assembly GCF_029852145.1 of Microplitis mediator. NCBI lineage: Eukaryota > Metazoa > Arthropoda > Insecta > Hymenoptera > Braconidae > Microplitis > Microplitis mediator. The sequence goes on along the minus strand of NC_079973.1, from coordinate 17,771,474 downwards.
ATATATATATATTTAGTATATGGTGCAGGGTATACTGCGCCACAACCAGTAAGTACTTATCACTTTGCTAAGTGAAGTTCACTTGGTAGCAGTGGAGTGCTGTCTCACGAAAATGTCCGCTGCATTCGCTAATTAACATTTCTATTATGAGTGTCCATATCCGAGAAGCCCGCGTGCTCTAGCGGTGAGCGTGGAACTAACTTTTGCTCACCTACTGTCTCTCGCCAGATTATCGATCGGCGAGTGTTGCCCCTTGTTCACTTACTTTTTCTCTCTTCTCTAATGTTTTTTTCTTATTTTTCTTCCAAAATAAAATTTCTCCAATAAAAAAATAAAATTTCCCGTGTAATAAAAATTATTTTTTTTCCTCCCAAAATAAAAGTTTAGTAAATAAATCATTATTATTTATTATTTATATTTTTCTTAAAATTAAAAAGAAAAATAATTTTTTTGTTTTCGTTACAACTGTTAAAATATTGCACACCTCGGAGAGGTAGTGCTCTATTGTCACCAAATCAAAAAATCACGATCCACTCATCTAAAATCATTTCCACCAACTTTATATTGCATTTATATAATAAAAAAAGTACACCAATAGCAAGAGGATATTCCAATTAATACTCCTGACGTAGTTATAAGATTATTTATTTCGATTATCATTAAAAAAAAGTTAATTGAAAAAAATTCCACTTGGACGTCAGTTGGTCCATATGGATGTAAACAAGATATCTTGGATGTCGATGAATATGTTGGGCCCTCCCTCTTTATATTTAAAATCTCCAACCCATAATCATCTATAAAATCCTCCAATTTCTCTTCCTTCGCGTTTGTTTCTGGGCCCCATCTAATAGACCTAGCGTTTGCGTCCATCCTAAATAGAATCCTATTACCCCTTAAAGCCTGAGCTACCTTTTCTAATTGCGTGATGTGAATTTCTATTTCGTCACGACACTGGAAGTATGACGATACCACGTAGAGAGAAAAGCCTGGACCTACAATTTGAGCGCATACGCAGTGCGTGGTGCTTAGTTGAGAAATATGAATCATTTCGTATTTTAGATTAGTTAAACAAATGGCCTTTCCCCACTTGTAGCAGCAATTCGTACATTGCTGCCAAAACCAGGTATCTTAAAACATTTGTCATTCGCTGCTGCCTATGGCTCTTGCAGAAGACGGAAATCAATACGTTCCTCCTCCAACAAGGCACCTGTCTCCAGTGTTCCCGCCTTATCGTTTCGCAAATTTACCTGCAAGACTCAAAGACCATCTGCGTTGAAACCTCTTTCTCCTCTTTCTCTTTCTGTTGTTGTCGGATTTGGGGGGGGGGGGGGGATTTCGTTTCACGTACCGAGCCCATCTACTGTTTCTCCTCCTGTTGCGAGCCCACCGTAGGCAAAGTTAGTCGACCCCGGGCACGTACGTCGGCTTGTGCCCCGCGAACAATGTATACCGTTTACTAATAAATCTTCCTTAAGTGTTACTTCCCGTTTTGCGTTTTCTAAGTTGATTAGTCGCGTGATTGTACCCGGGCGCGTCCGCGTCTCCCGACTCTCGTGCCGACGATTAACGGAGGTACCAGGGGGCTTAGCGATCAAAGTAGCAACAACACGGTTTGCCACTCTGGCACTCCTTCGAACGGACGTGGTGTTTTTCGTTGTCGATGATGATGATGATGTTGTTGTTATCCTGGTGTCTTCATTGATATAAGCACCATGATCCTCCTCTCCCTCGAGAACCGATCCCGCACAATCCGAGCGCCGGCCCACTTTACGTGCGGAGTATTTTACAAGAGAGAGGAAAGCTATGTTTTGTTTTGTTGCTATTCGAGTCGCTAAACTCTCGGTTGGGCCTGTAGGGAAGAAAGTTTAGATTGGTGTTGCTGCTACCTGTAAAAGAGAAAAAGCGTAATTAGTGTTTTGGAGAGGAAGAATAGGGTTAAGTTTTGTCTGGGAGCTGCCAACAGTGATCTAAAACATCCTATCCAGTGATTTTAATATTTATGTTAATGAGCTCTTAACCAGCAGAACTTTTAAGCTTCTTGGAGAAGCTTCTTGGAGATGCAAAAAAAATCGCTGAAACCGCTAGGCTTTAAATACATCTGGGCCAAAAATGACACCATTTTTGCCAAACTTAATGATGATGCACTTGTCCACATCATCTCATCTCAAAGTGACATTAATAAACTTTTGCAGCTCCATCCAAAAAACTAATAGCAAGCTTATCTACAGGTGGTCCCCATGTATCCAATACCACTGTTGACTTTGTTATGCGTGCTTGCTGTCTCAATATTAATTCATTACGCTCTAACTTAAGTGTCTTGCAGCAGTATTTGGCCAACCAACCTTTGAACCATGTCATTGTGGTTACTGAAACTTGGCTCATCCACTTAATTGATGACACGGTTGTCAACTTGACAGAATATTATATCGTTAGGAACGATCGGAACACACATAGATAAATAATAGATAGGAGCTCGTATCCGATTGGCGACTCTATTAGCTTTGTTTTAGGAATTGCAAACTAAAGTAAAGTAATTATTAAATACCTAAGTTATAAGGACTATATAAAATTTGTGCATCTTCGATTGACACCTTCCTATCGGAGATTAGGGGTAAGAAATACTCAGAATTACTTAAACAATACTTCTAAGAATCTCTGTATTATTTATATTATATATTTATTAGTATATTATTTATATAAATTCCATCTATAATTTATAACTTCCTCTTTATTTATTTCAAGCCCTCATTACAAACTTAGAAAATATAAACTAAGGTCATAAGAACACGTTTTTCACGAGAAGCGTTCACCTCCCCACCGTTTCCTTTCAACTTTTAAATCTTCGAACAACTTGCCACGCCACCGGTCATATTGGGAATCGTCTACTCAGGTACAACCACTCGGTACCAGAATAGTAAACTTACGCGATAGGTGAGAATACCTACGTACCGAGGCGTGTTTTCCAACGTAACAAACGCATTCGATCACGTGAATGTATAGGATCACAAAAAATCCAAAGTCCTTGATCGTTGTAAGCCTAGATACTCTGGAAAACCCACGGGAATAGTACATAAGGTTGAACCGAGAATTCCTCCTCGTGGCGTATCCTTAGGACGAAATTAGGTCCACCCTCTGGTACTTATATAATACCCCGTGGGCATACAACCCTTTTGGTTCCCCCTCCAGTATCACCATAAGACCTCACACACATATAAATAGACATTAAAAACCTTTTAACTGTCACCTTCTCTCTTCAATCGTGACACTAGATTCTATTGTAATTGTAATATATCATAAGTCTTATTTATTCTTAATTTATTAATCTTTACAAGTTGTTGAATTTATTTTGAAATCAATGTATATTTAAAAAATTGTTCTGAATCACACCATCCATTCTATGTGTAGAGTGATTTATTTTAAACTTGACAGCTCTGAGTAAGTAAATTAAGATTAAAAATTTTCGACAAATTCATTAACGATTTTTCACGGTAAAATATGGACATAAAACATTACATGTTTACGAAGTTTTTATACTTCATGGATCCAAATTTCATCTTCACTTTTTTTTATACAAAAACGAGTGAAATCAGCCGAAAAACAGATTTCATCTGTAAAAAGTGCACCAAGTATGCATCTACCGTAGTAAAAATTTTTGAACTAAAAACAATTACCAAGTTTCAACGTGGCACATGAAAATCTTGATTCATTTTTGTTCAATTTAAGTCAGAAATTGAATTTTGTTGATTTCTTGTTCGGTAAAATTCAATGAGAACTTGAAAATTTTTTCTGTGCCTCTTAGATATAATACTTATGTAATGTGAGAAAAAAAAAATTTTTAATTATACTGTAACGAATGTGAAACTGATCTTTTAAATATTTGAATAGCTAGAAAACAAATGCCTTCTTCTCTTGTTTTTATAGATACGCGACAAAAGTCAGTCAGTCTTATATTGACAACTAAACAGCAAACATTGTATCTCAATAAACTATATTGCTCTCTCTTGCTTTCTTTACTGATGTTAATTGTGGTGTTGTTATTTATAATTTAAGTGTGTTATTATTATAGTGTATAAGTGATATTAATTTTAGATACCAACCACTACAATACAGATGAACTTGGCGTGTTAATATAACCTTAAATAAGTAATAAATAAATAATAGTACTGACTCGCCAAGTTCATTTGTGTTATTTAAAAATTTTTTTTTCATATTACGTAAATATTATATCTAAAGAGGCACAGAAAAAATTTCCAAGTTCTCATTAAATTCTACGAAACAAAAAATCAGCAAATCTCAATTGACGGCTAAAAATAAACAAAAATTTATCAACATTTTCATATGCCGCTAAGATACTTGATAGTTATTTTGATTTCAAAAATTTTTACTATAATAGATGCATACTTGGCTTACTTTCTAGGTAGATTTTTTAAAAAATCTAGGTATTGTATTTGTCCACATGGTCGATTTTTTAAGGAATTTCATCGCAACCTATCAAGATAAACCTTATTTTTCAGTCATCTGTCTCGTAACTTATTTTTCTTTTTCTGTCGACGACTTATTTGTTTTCATCGACAATCGAGTTCAATTGTTGCGTCGTACCTATACTACACTGTCTGTTTCCATTCGCTATTCAAGTGTCCCTTATATATAATACATACACAGAATTTCAATCATGTCCTCCAATGAAATAAAAATAAAATGAATAGAAGAACTCACTTGAATCATATAGAATCAATAAATATACAACAAAATATTTTTCATTCTTCCGTCAGAAGTACCATTAACTGAAATGATAACTAATAAATTAAAAATGAAAAAATATATAAATCAATCATAATATCGGTTTTAAATATAATTCACACGTTAATTACGGCAGTCGATCTACATCTCCTGTATTCTCCATATTCACAATCGGTTTTCACCTTTGTCGACTTACTGCGTTATACATTTCTTGGCAAATTCTAATAATGTTTGTGACAAATGACTAAAATTGAAATTAAAAACTTTTTTGTTGTACTTGTAATTAAAATTAAGAATTCTAAATAAAAAAAAAAATTAAAAAATAGAGCACTACCTCTCCACTTCGCGTCCAAGATGTTCAATTTAAATTTATCAATGAAAATTATTTTTTACCTGTGCGTCTTGACGTAAATGCTCTGAAAAGCTCCAAGAATGATCCTGCAGGCCTGCCCCAAAACTTCTCACTCTTGGAGCTCGAAAACACTTTTGTGAAAATACATATTCGAGCTGGGAGAGCTCGAGAATATCTTTTAATACATTCGTATTTTTGAGCTCTTCGAGCTTCAACAAACGATTTTTTTATTTATGTTGACGATTTTACTTAGTGAAATCAATAAATTCGGACAACAATCAATAAAAGTTAAATGGCTTTTAAATCAAATCAGAGCGTTATAATATATAAAATATCCGTGAAAAATGTAAGAAATAAATGAAACAGAGGCAATTCAAGCCTGGAAAATTGCTTGACTTTGACATGTTGAGCGTAATGCTCTACCTCAAACGCTTCGCGTTATGAGGCGTGCAAAACAGTGATTTCTCTTGTATTTATCTTGTGTAAGACACGATAAAATGGTAAACTTGGTTCAATTTTAGATACATTTGATAAATTAAATGGTGAGTTATCCAGGAGAAATGAGGATAATGTTATTATTTAAATATTTAATCACCGGTATCTTTTGAACTACTAGACCGATGTTGACGTTTGAGGTGACATTCAACGCAGTTTTCTAGTGTCTAATGCTGGGAAATTTTTGGAAATAATCGATTGAACGTTTTTGATTTAATTAAGAAAAAAACACTTTCGTAAAATTTTTCGTTAATGATATTTCTTGAACAAATGATTCAGTTTTTATGGTTGGTAGCATTCAACGCGACTTATAGAGTTTCAGTGCTGATTAGATTTTGAAATCAATCCATGGAGTAAGTCAAAAGTAATTTAAAAAAAAATAATGTTTATTTAAAAATTTTATTGTTTAAATAACTCCAAACATACTGTACCGATTAAGCTTAATTCTTGACATATTGTAGAAATCAATAAGCCACTTCGAATGCCACCTCACCGATCTAAATCGGTTAATCCGTGCAAAAGTTAAAGTATATTTACATACATACATGCATCCATGCATACGGACATCATCTCGAAAGTAGTTATAATAGCTTCCCATGTAGAACCTCAAAACGTCGAGATTTGTTGAAAAATCGATTTTCGGAAATTGTACCGAAACTAATAGCTTTCATTTTTTTTTTTAAATAATTTTTAATTTTCTTAGCGGAAAATTAAAAAAAAATAAATAATAAATAAAAGAACATTTATGCATTCGAAAGAGGAAATGTTTATAAGAAATCCTGATGAAATACAAAACGTCGTCCCGAAAAAGAGACAAACCAGAAACCAGTTTGACCTAAAGAGTGAAAGAGAGCTTCCGGTGAAATGAATTGCTTGTTCCGGTCGTAATGCCGGCAGTAGTAATAGCAATAGCAGCAGTAGTAACAGCAGTTATACCATCAAGTTGTGTAGTCCGCGTAGTAGTCTAGTATACTGAGTAATCTATATATATAGCAATAGAGTATATAAAGGAAAGCATTATATGTATTTAGCAGTAGAGGAGTAGTAGGAAGCAAAGGCTACCTAAGCTGTAAAGTTTCGCACACTTTCTCTCTTCCTTACTCTGCATTTACTTTCTATAGCTCACCTCTTTGCTCTGCTTTGCTCTACTGTACTCGTCCACTTTTACTACTCAACTCGAATAACACCGACTCACAGACATGCAGACACTTACGAGGGTGTAAGCTCAGAACTGTCTACAAACGTTCTCTCGGGGTTAGCCGACCTCTCTACTCCATTCCCTCTGTTTCTAAGTAGGTCTAGTTCAAGGTCTCCTGGATGCTACGGTCAAGCTGTATGCGTTAAGTTGACATCTACTATTTTAACTATAATATAACTGCCCCAAACTTCCGTATTGAAACCTCTCAATCAATATAGATTTGAAAAAACTTTTTAAAATACAATATTATATCGATTACGTTCGATTTAAAGTGTTATTATCTAAAATATTGATGTAAAAATTAATTTGAAATTTTTCACAAATACTGTTTTCAACTGTATAGCTTAAATTTTAATGTCAAATTACAGATTACTAAATCGTTAAATTCTGTGATCAGGGTGGCCACAAAGAAATGATTTCAAAATTCCCTGATATTTCCCGGTTTTCCAGTAAAGTTTTTCACATGTTTACCTGATTAAGAAATTTTATTCGTATTTTTTAGATATTCAAAGTTATTATTATTTTTTCATTTTTAATAATTAAATTTGATCATTAAATCATGCGAGAAACCAGAAAAAAATTCAATAAAATAAATTAATATTGCCTACTTTTGATTATTCGATGTTAAAAATGTATACGTTAAAATATATAATAAGAAATTTTATAATTTAAATAAATTTAAAATACACTGATTACAAAAATTAAGGGATATAAAAAAAATTTTTAATTTTTTAGTAATTTTCAACAGTTTGTAACTCGAAGGAAAATAGTCGTACAATAAAAACAAAAAGTCAAACTGTAGCTTCAAGTGTCTAGTTTTCTGATCTGGGCCTTTGAATTTTTTTATTATGCACGATTCCGGAGCAAGCAAAAATCAATCATAATTATCGAAAAAAAATTTATTGAAGCTCAAGGACCATTTTTAAGTCAAGCAAAAATTTGGTAAATTTCTTTTTCGATAGTTTTCTTAGGATTACTCCGGAACCGTATATAATAAAAAAATATGAAGACCAGATTAAAAAAACTAGACACTTGAAGCTACAATTTGTCTTTTTGGTTTTTGTCGTATGACCATTGTCCTTCGAGTTACAATCTGTTGAAAATCACTTGAAAGTTTGAAATTTTTTTAATATCCATTAACTTTTATAATTAGTGTATAATTGAAATTTTTTTTATTTTGAATTGTTACAATTTAATTCCCGGATACTTTTCGAAATTCCCTGACATTTTCATGATATTTCCCGGTTGAATTAAATTTCCTAATAATTCCCGATATTCCTGGTTCGTGGCCACCCTAGTGATATGTACAATTATATTTATAGCAACTTTAAAGCAAGCTAAGAAAGCGACGACTTTGATGTTTTTGAATTCGAATGTTACAGCAACCAAATTTTAAGTTTGTAATAAAAGCCCAAAAAAGCCTAACATCGAAAATAACAGAATTCTGTAGCAAAGTAATGAATGCAAAAAAAAAATAAACCAAATCTTACGTCCAATCAAGTTGATAATTCGTACTCGGCAACCAAAATATTTATTAATTGTCAACAATTAATTAATGTAACGAGACCTAAGTCCACCTCCGCCATTCGGAAGCCGTTTCCTCGCCCTTTTGGGCATACTCGCGCTGCGAAGTCCCATCTCTTCTACCCAGACGACACTCTCAGTCGAAACCGAAAATGGACATTTACCGGGGGTATAATCAAAAATCCCCATTGCGTGTGGTATCTAACCACAGCCACCACGAGTCCTACCTCACTCGGGCCCCCCACTCCTTCCATATCAGGAAATAAAGAGAATCTGGCCGAAATGGGGCTTGAAATGGGGCCCCAATGGGTACCAATTCTCTGTATTGGTCTACATGCTGCCGATAAGTGGTGAGTTGCAGCATAACTCATTACCCTAAAAGGGTTTCGTTCACATTATCCCACTTGGATCAAGGACTCAGACTTTTACGACCCTCAGAATTTTAAGACAGTCAAAAGGGTTGGCCTCGCCCGCGCAGCGGTACCTGTTGGTTTCCTGCAACCACGGAGTTGCCACATGTTACAAGGTGCAAAACATGCGGGCACCGCTAACGGTTGGAGTAATCACGGCCTAACCCACGTGAAGAGCGGTACTTGCTAGCCTTGGGTGTCGCTCTTAGGACACTTAGACCACTTATGCCATTAATTGTTAACAACTGACACAGCTTCTTTAACTCAGAGGTCGTATTATTAAAACTTTTCCACAAATCAATAGAAAACATATGTGGATTGCAAATGCCACGGTTTACATCAGAAAAGCACAAAATGATCGGCCAGTTCCTGTACTCCCGTCTACTGATTTACAGAAACTGTCGATATAACTATTCGGATTCCTTAAAACGTCGCTTGCTCATGAAAATACAGATCTATCATTATTTAATATTTGTTGCTTAAATGTTCAGTCTTTGATGGCGCACACCTGTGAATTTAAAGAATATTTTAGGCTTAATCCATATCATATCATTGGAATAACTAAAGCATGGCTCTGCAATGCCATTGGAAACCAGCAAATAGTACTCCCTGGATACTCAATGCTCCGGGTAGATAGAAAAAACAAACGTAGTGGAGGAGTAGCGCTCTATTTTAGAAATGAGCTTAATGCTCGTCTAATTAGCACGCCAGTATCGGACGGTCTCGATATGCTACCAGAATATCTCGATTTTAGCCTAAAATATAAACACCCAAAGCCTTCAAAGCGTCATGTAAAATGTGTATCTTGGAAAAAAGTAAATACTGATGCTGCTAGAGACTTAATAAATTTTAGAGAGTATGAACTAATATCCGAAAATAATAACCAAGAATCATTGAATTCGCATTTACGTACATTAAATAGCTTAATTACAGATATTATTGATAACTGTGTCCAAATTCGTGAATTTGATACTAACCAAAATCCAGCACCATGGATTACACGAGAACTACGGTATATCAGAAGAGAAAGAGACAAATGTTATCGAAGATCTAAGAGAAAACGACATCAGCAATCTTGGCAAAAATGTATATAGCTACGACGTCGTGCGCAATCACTTTGGAAAAGGGAACAATCAAATTATATTAAAAGTATTTTCAATCAAACGGGCAGTACTAAAAGATTCTGGCAGGAAATGGATAAATTGGGTCTTACTGTATCATCTACGAAAACCGGTAATGAATTCAAATTTGATATCGAGGAGCTCAATGGATACTTTGCGTCGATTACAGATGGTGAGGAACCCCCCTCATTTGAATTTTTTGGAGCTAACTTAGAAGAGCGACGAGAAGGACCACGTTTCTCGTTCAACAAAACAAATGCTAATGAAGTGGCTTAACAACTTATAGTTGGTACGTTTCAAGCTTCGGGTGTGGACAACTTATCAGTACAAGTATTTAGATCGCTTAAGGTAGAATTAGCACCTCTGATCGCCGAGCTTATCACTCAATCGTTAAACAGCGGATATTTTCCTACACTGTAGAAGTCTTCGTTAATTACTCCAATTCCAAAGGTTCTTCATCCTGTATGCCCGTCTGATATGCGACCGATATCCATACTGTGTTCTATATCGAAAATCTGTGAAAGAATCGTACTTGATCAAATTGTCCGTTATCTAAATGAATATGACATTATGGATCCGAGACAAACTGGATTGAGAACTGGAATGGGCACACAAACAGCAGTTATAAGATTCGTTGATGATATTCGGTTAGGTATTGATGAGCAAATAATAACAATCGCGGTTTTCATTGATCTTGCCAAAGCTTTTGACTCGGTTGACCATATTTTACTCCTAAATAGACTTTTTGATATTGGCTTCTCGACAGACGTGGTACGTTGTATGTATTCTTATCTAACTGGTCGGAAGCATGCAGTACGTAACAAAGGCAATACTCAATCATGGCGTCGATGCTTATCAGGTGTGCCTTAGGGCAGTGTTTTAGGACCAGTCTTTTTCTCATTGTTCATAAATGATCTTCTAAAATGTCTGATACGCTGCTATCATCTTTTGTATGCCGATAATGGTGTTATTTATCTTCGATGCAAATTGAGTAAATTGATTGAAGCGATAAATAAACTTAATAAAGATATTGCTGCTGTAATAAGATGGTGCCAACTAAATAAACTCAAAATTAATGCTACAAAAACCAAGGCGATGTTCATAGGTAGCAATCATAACATAAATTCGATAAATTTAAATGACGTACCAGAAATTATTATCAACGGAGAGCCTATTGAGTATGTTAATAGATTTAAATACCTTGGTGTCATGATAGACTCAAAGCTCACGTGAAAGGATTAAGTTATGAAAACTTACGGCACGGCATCGAAGATACTCTATCGCCTTCAAGCAACTATTAATAACCTGAATACTGTAATAAAGCGCCAATTGGTCGTCAGCCTAGTCCTACCGATATATGATTATTGTGCGGCTGCACTAACTAACATATATTTAAACCAGGAAAGAAAACTAATAGTAGTAATGGTATCACTAACTAATTGTGCGACATTTGTATTACGTATATCACGAGGCGCTCACATAAATGTACCTCGTCTAAATATTGGCTGACTGTCACCACACAATCGATTATATTTTTTAGGATGCTTATATTATGGTATACTCATGCTAGAAAAGAACGCTCTGCTAAAAAAATACATTAGATTAAATCACAACATTGCTAGACATTGTAATAACAACAGAACTGATACACTCATAGCACCAATTGCTCGAACAACAATTTATCAGAAGTCATTTTTGATCCTGGGTACAACGTTTTGGAATTATGGCTGCCACCATCGATCACCACGGTTTCGACTTTGGCCCACTTTAAAATATTATGTTACGATTACTTATTACATCAGGAACAGATTGAAAATAATATACCGGTAACATAGTTCGTATCATTGTAATTTTGTGAACAGTCACGTTACAGGGGATCCATTATTTTTATTTTTAAGTTCATTTTTATTTTGATATATTATTATTTAATAACTTTTTTCTTACCATTTTTATCCTATTAATAATAATTTATTGTTAATTTGGAATCAATATAAATTACTGTACACTTATTAATTTATACTGTCTTATGATCATCAGAAGACGCATGTCCTATGACCAAATAAACTTACATAAACATAAACATAAGCATAAAAAATCATCAAATAAATTATTTTTAGCATTTTCAGAGTTTGTAATAAAAGGCTTAGAATCGATTGTATTTAATATAGAATCTTTTGTATTTAATCAGGGTTGCGAATTCTATAATAAGAATATTCGCAATTAAAAATTAAATTTTTAATCCATAATTAAAATTATATCGATTAAAATTACAAAATTTACTTTTGATTCAACAACTTGAATTGAAAAATTAATTCTAATTCAGAAACGTGAGATTAAATATAAAAAAATTAATTTCAATCCATAGACGTGGGATTCAAAATTTAAAAATTGATATTTATTTCAGCATGAGGGATTCAAAATTGAGAAATTAATTTAAATGCGCACACGTGGGATTGAAAATCGAAAAATTAATTTTTAATCAAACAAGTGAATTTGAAAATTAAAAAATTAGTTTTTAAATTGACACGTGGGTTTAAAATTTCAAAAATTAATTCTAATTCAGACACGTGAGATTAAAAATTAAAAAATTACTTGTTAATTCAAACACGTGGGATCAAAAATTGGAAATTACTTTTTAATTCAGATACGGTATGCAATCAGAGATAAGTAATCAAGACAAAGAATTTGACAGCACTCATAACAGGGAAGAATACTGTTTTACTTGACCTTCAAGTTCAAATATTTTTACACTTACTCTTGATCATCAGATGTAATAGAATTCAAAATAAAAAGATCATTCATAGTTGAGACATTTAAGGTAGTTCACTCGTGACATTCGTAGCCAAAGTATAGCGTAACCATAACTACAAAAAGTTAGAGATACTCGATGCCAGTATATTTTATTTCTGTAAGAGACTGTATCCAATACATTTTAGTTTTAAACATACCAATACACACTAATACAATCACACTGATAAGCATAATAAATGTGGCACTTAATGAAAAAAGATTTTATACAATTGTATAAAATTATATACAAAAAATGGCCCGATCCAATTCCATACAACTGTATAAAAATTGTATACAATTCTATACAAAATGTATACAAGTTTATATAATTATATACAATTTTATACAAATTATATACAATTCTATATAATTGCAATATATAGAATTGTATATAATTATATAGGATTGTATACAATTTGTATAGAATTGTATACAATTTCTATACAAATTGTAAACAATTGGATCGGGCCATTTTTTGTATCCAATTATATATAGTCTATATGTAATTATATATAGTCTATTTATAATTATATATAGTCTATATATAATTATATATAGTATATGTTATGTCCAAATAAATTTTTTTTTATCTTTAATAATTATTTAAAATAATTATTTTTGAGCTCCTCTTTGCAAAGCGCGCGAAATCGCAGCGTCAGCTTTTTCACCTTTTTATGCGGCAAAGAATAGTGGGGAGACACCTGCAATAGGTTTAACGAATAAATAATAAACTGTCGTCACTTTCCACCAATGACAATGATTATAAATTCCCCATCAAATTACCAATCAAAGTTTATAAAAAGCCTGAGCACCCATAGCTCAGGGCTAGTCGGTTCTTAAAACTTACGGTCCGCGAATATTCGAACGTCGAAATTTCGTGCACTCTTATTGCAGGATTCCGCCCTAGGCGTTGAAAAGTCAATAAGAGGATTTTTAATATTGTCAATATAAACCTTATTGCAGGAATCCGTTTCGGCGTTGAATAATCAATAAGGCATTTCTTAATTTATCTAGACTAATTCTTATTGCAGGAATCCGCTACGGCGTCGAAATAATCAATAAGAAATAGTCAAAGATCGTGAATTTATCACTAACCTTACTGCAGGAATCCGCCCTAGGCGTAGAATAATCAGTAAGGCATTTAAAACTAAAATCTTTTGTATCCAATTATTGCAGGAATCCGTTTCGGCGTTGAATAATCAGTAATTGAATTCAAACTATTATTAAAAATCCTCAAATATTGATCTAAAATTCGATCTGACGCAACTGTAGTAATCGTTCGTCTAATACAATATTTGCCGGATTTTAAAAATCATCCGGTACGATCGAACCAGTGACGCAAATCACGTGAGTTTGCGATTCCATCTCGTGCCGAGTTAATTTGCGCATAAAACCACTTTTCGGGTGTGTAAAAGGACGCATTAAATATAAATTAAAATCTTAATAAAATAATTGTCAAGGATAAATAATCCTGTAATATAAGTAAACTTAAAAATTGTGAAAACTAGAGTGAATAAGTGACGTTTAGTTGAAAACGTTGTAATTTGAACCATCAAAATAAAGACAAAGTTCATCACTCCAACCTTGCGGTTTTCATTCGAGAGTAGTACATAAGGTCTTATCTTATAACCCAGCCGCGCCCACTCAACCCAAATCCTAGGAGGAAGGTCAAGCGAGCTGCAACGTTCTGGAGGGGTAAAATCTGCCGTACTAGAAGAAGTTACATCGAAAGGTAGGTGAAAGAACTATTTTTCTATCATCATAAAATACTTTTGGCTTAAACAAGAGCACCAGTCTCTTCGAAGACGCTTGGGTTCTTAATTTTCGAAAAGATCCACTATAAATAATAAATTATAGGAAGAAAATTTCTTCCTCGTATTCTTTATTGTTGTCCGCACCCTCCAACCCGCTTGTCCAAAAATTACTATCGCTACCAAAGGGAGAAATCCCGGATAAATAATTAAAAATTAAGCGGCGGACATAACATATATATATATAATTATATATAGTCTATATATAATTGTGTAAAATCTTTTTTCATCGGGCAACGCCGCGAATATTCATATCGAATGGTCTATAGATTTAACGTATAGGTAGTAATATTTATATAGTGTGGTTTGAATGTACATACAGTTTGTTATTGTTGACAATGACATGTATTGCATTTTTTGGTTAAGCTAAAAATAAATTTTAAAAATGCCTTTTAATAACGATCAATTGCGACATAAAGGAAAATTTGCAAAGAAAAAGGTCCTTGATAAACGAAAAAAATCAATTTTTGTTATGAATGCAGCAACGTTAATGAATTAATATTTATTTTAACTATTAAGTTACTTATTATAAAAAAAAAATCTGAAAATTTGTTTACCCTATCCAAAAATTCCCATAGAATCCACTCAACTGCGACAAAAACCGGATAGAAACCAATACGGTCAATAGGATTCTATGCGGTTTTCGTCGCAGTTGAGTGGATTCTATGGAAATTTTTGGATAGGGTATTTGTTTTAATTTTCCTGAATGACAATATTACCTTATATTAATTTTTTATAAAAGTGAAAGTAGTAGACATTAAACAATGTTTTTTTTAGAGCATAAAGAAACTAAAATAAAAGAAAGAAAATAAAATTTTTGTAGGAAAAAAAAATGTCAAAAATTTTTATGCATATTTCAATCCTTTTTTCCTACTTACTAGTGATTATTCGCTTATAAAAATTACAAAATTGTCGAATGTCTGCTACTTTCGGTATCATAATTTTTCAGTTACTGTAAAGCTATCGGAAAAGCCATTATTAATATAAGTTAATATCAAAAAAAAATTTTTTTGTTTGTTAAATATCATTGAATCAATGTTTAATATTTATAAAAATTATTTTAAAAAATTTTAAAATAAGTTTTCAACCTACAGTACATTCTTTTTTACAAATTAACCTAACAAACTGACATTTGAAATTCCGCGGGTTAAGTATGACGACTGCAACGTTGCCAAGTTCTGATTACTGTATCCCACCACACGTCAAATGTTTTAAAATTATTTATATTTTAAAAATCAATATTTTTTAAACAAATCGGTCCAAAAATTCCAAGTTTCTTTTTTTTCAAGTTCTAATTTTTTTTGTTCACCAGTGCATAAGTTTTTAAAAGAAATGGTAAGAACCGTTTTCAAGATAGTCAGAAAACTATACGTTTTTTTTTATACTTGGTCGATCTCCAGCATGTTAACTATGCACTTTTTGATTGTTAATATCTCGTTTTGCAATCTGTTCAAATCTCCCGCGCTCAGCTATGCAATTCTCACCGTCGATATCTTATCGCCTGCATTACCGGTCATTCATCTACTATAGGCGGCTCCGCTAGTCGCATTCTCATTCAAGGGACCGCTAGAGTGGGGATGAAGAAGACGGATGCGCTGTCTCACTCACTCTTGAACGCACTCTCTCACTCATATAGTTACAGTGATTTCATGGCTGACGCCTCGTGCTCTCATAAATCGTTTCGTAAAATCATAATCCTTTGCGCTCTCATAAAAGTTCTCAGTACTTTGTGTTCATAATAATTTAAATTAATTATTTATGGCATTATTTTCGGTCTCATTATTTATCTCAGTAGAATTTGGCATTAATTAGTCTCACCTCGTGTACCGGCACCTTTCGCCCCTTGACGCCATCTTGGCCACGTGTTGATCGCGAGAAAAAATCTCATAAAATAGACATTTATAATATTAAATAAATACAAGTCTCATCATAATTTATTAGCATAAAGTGTATATATTGTAAATAAAATATTTATAGTGTTTATTAATTAAAATCGCAGTGTTAAATAAATTTATTCACTACCAGCCAATTCACACACACCAGATCCTCTCATCGTATAATTAATTAGTTATTAATTATTTAAACACAATCAGTGAAAAAATTTCGTCTTTTTTCCATGAAATATTAGACATGTTTATTAATCTCATTTTTCAATTTCATCGCATTCCTAAAAAAGGTCGTTTTACGAGTGAACTACCTGAAGAATTAAATTTTTTGAATAATTTTCAGTGTATACAGAGAATTTAAAATTGAAACAACACTAATCTGATGTTCGGAATTGAAAATTTTTTATTTAATTTTTGATTCGAAAATAGAAAATTAAAAAACAGAATATAATTTTTTTATCCCCTTTAACTATGGCTAATTGAAATTTTTGATTTACTTTTCAATTATTAAATATGGAATTAGAGATTAGAAAGAAATTTTTTAATCTGGTTTTGCGAATTGAAATTGTTTATTTAATGTTTTATTTCAAAACGTAGGTTTAAAAACTAAGTCATTACATTGTACCGCTACTTTACGAATTGAAAATTTTAAATTTAATTTTTAATTCACAAATGTTGGATTAAAAAGTAAAAATTTATTCTTAATTAAAAGATGTTGGATTAAAAAGTAAAGATTTATTTTTAATTCAAAGATATTGGATTGAAAATTGAAAAATCATTTTTATTTTGAAGATATTGGATTCAAAATTAGAAAAATATTTTCAATTCAAAGATATTGAATGAAAAATTAAAAAATCATTTTCAATTTGTTGTTTTTGAATTATGATATTAAAAAAAAAAATTTAATTGAAGCACTAATGCAATTATGAATTTAATACGCTATTTGCAACCCTGTTTTTAATATATGCTTAAAATTCTATTCATAGATTAAAAAAATCTAAAAAACGGTTGACCTTGCGGACCAGCCCTGAAACTTTACGCTGGTTTTGAGCTCCAAGAACTCAAAAACATTATTGTCAATACATGTTCGAGCTCTTTGAGCTCGATAAGACTTATCAATGTAAATGTCGGTTGAATTTAAATAAACAAAAAAAAAAATTATTATCCACCGACTACTATTTTACTACGGGGTCACCCGTCCAATTAATCTCCCACGTCGATTTCCGTTAACTTTGGTGATCACTGGATTGTAGTCTGATCCTCTACTTTGTTATACACTTATAATTAAGAAAAGTTTATGGCATTACTTAACTCAAATAATCAAATTGATACATCCTACGTAAATAATGCACCGAATGATGATTTGGTTTTGTACATAAATTACTATAGAATTCATTAGATACATGGAGAAAAAATTATAGTAAAAATTACAATACTATAGTAAAATTTACTTACAGATATGAAAAAATACATTCTGTATTTCAATTATTACAAAACATTTAGTAAAATTTACTAGTTGGCAATAATTACATAAGAAGATATTAAAAATTACTATGCGTTATGTATTTATTGCCAACACGATTATATTTTTTACTATCTGTATAGTAAATTCTACTATAAGTATTATTAATAAATACAAATTTAAGAAAGTAAATTTTCTAATACAATATAAGATTTGTTACTATAGGAGTTACAAGTGTGGTGTCACTACGTGTACATCGTGGCTATAAGCCTGAGTATTTTATTCGTATTTTTTTAAAAACTCCAGCTTGTGCCTGGTTGTCATTGTTGTTGCAGTGCTGTATTAAACCTTTGCTAATATTCCTAAATATAAACATCAATCAGCAACATGCGTTTTTCAGTGCAATTGTCATTCAAACGCGTTCGCTTTTCGATAAAAAGTTAGGTTAGTTAATCACATGCTTGGAGAGGTCTGTCAATAAAGTTGTAAGCTTTTATCTACAATCATGAATTTCAATCACGAGTTACCTGGCCCAACAACAGATGGTGCCCCGGTCGGAAACGGACTCGTGCCGAACAATGACTTCTACAACAACTCATCCACAAGCTCTCTACTTATACATACTTAGAAACTTAACCTGGTAAATACTGCCATTAACGAGATCGAGCGCAGAAGGTGAAAAAACGACATCATCATCCGCGGACTTGCTAATTGGCCACCGTCCACCTCGGCACTAGATTCTGCCTCTCGACTTCTGGAGCAGCGTTTCAAGAAAACAAACGTCATCATGCAGGTGGACTTCGTGGGCAAGAACAACAACATCATACGGTGCACTTTAAACTCTGCACTAACAAAAAAAAAAATTATGCTCAACAAAAGGTCAGCTCTCCCGAATTCTGTGTACATTGACCACGAAAGAACGCCAGCTGACTCTGCTACCACCTGGGAGATCAGACACGAAGCTCACAGACTCAGAGCTGCAGGTAACCAAGTCAAAACTAGCCAAAGATCCATCCAAATTGACGGCATCTGGCATCAATGGGATGGCTACAAGTCTAAAAATCCCCCAACAAGCCCTGAGAAACTACCTGCTACGGAAACTGAGAATACTGGCAAGTCTTCAGTGACTCTGCCCCAAACTTGGCCTCTCGATTCGCACAGAAACGGCTCCAGCAGTTCAAGACCTAAAACCGCTGGCAACATTCCATCTACAAGAAGTTCTCGTATCTCACATGACAATAAACTAAAGCGGTCTCATCTAAAAAACGAGGTAACACCCAGGATGTTACGGTAATAACATTCTGGAATGCTCGAGGTCTCCCTGAACCTCAGGTTTTCCTTCCTTACTAGATTCATACAGCAAAGTGTGATCTCCGGCAATCAAAAATAAAATTTTTGGAAAGCTCACCGGCGGCCTGGTCTCGCTCATTGACAAAGATTTAAATTATCAGCTACCGTCTTCATCTCACCACTGGCTGGCAACGTTCGTCACGATCAACGATGTAAAAATCATCATGGTATCGCTATATCTGAGTCCAAGTAGTAGCATTTCTACGATCTTAAATGACTTTAAACTAACTTTGGACGACTTGCTGCTGTCGACTGATTTTGACCTTTTTATTACAGGTAGAGATTTTAATGCTCGCCTGGGACTCCTAAACAAAGTCCCACCTGAAGCTGCAGACGGCTGTCACATCACGTTAAGGAGGAACTCTATGGACACAAAGGTAACCCAGAGAGGCATTGCGCTCCACAACTTCATGGAGGAGCATGGGTTTGTACTTTTGAATGGAAGGTGCCACCCGGACACCTCAGGCAAGTTAACGTTCTTTGGAGCTCAAGGTCTAAATGTAGTAGATTTAGTATGGGTAAACACTGCAAGTATTGACCTCATCTCGGAATTCAGCGTTGACCAGAGTGCCTACAGATCTGACCACTACCCCATAGTGGTCAAAGTCGCCACCAAAGCCCACAAACCGCACACGCGATCGCCTCCAAACGTGCAGCAAGCAACAACGCGACTTAAATGGGACCAAAGTGCTGTCTCCACGTTTCAACATGCAATGAGATGGTCTCCACTGGCTATGTTTGACAACGAGGACCTGAGTACCGACTCCCTGAATACGAATATTGCGAATGCAGTCCATCAAGCTACTGAATCGACCGGAATGGTCTCTACTGGCTCTGGTATCCGGAAACCATCTACACAAAAACCCTGGTTTGATGCCGAATGTCGGACCATAAAACACCATCTCACCGAACTGCACAATGCCTGTTGGAGTCTCAATTTTGCCTGCTCGCCTAATAACAAAGAGTTCCACCAGTTCAGAGTCACATATCAGAAGCTTATCAGCGACAAGAAGAAAAACTACCGTAAGAAAATAACGAATGACTCCGAAGCGGTCACTGACTCTACAAAATTCTAGGCTGTAGTCCGCTCGGTCAAACGAGTAACTGTTTATACTCCTCCATTGCCAATCCAAGCCTGGAACGACTTTTATGCTAATATCCCTCCCTCACGAATAGTGCCTGAGCTTTCTCTGTTCCTTGACAACGAATCTATTGAGATTGAGCAGCCATTCACTTTCGACGAGGTAAAGAACTGCCTCAGGAAACTCAAAAATGGAAAAGCTCCCGGCTGTGATGGAATCCCCAACGAATTTTTAAAGAATCTGCCCACTAACTAAATATTTTACATCCAAGCCACGTTCAACCGCATACTTGACGTTGGAGAAACACCGGACTGCTGGTCTAAAGTTATGCTGACAATGCTACATAAAAAAAGTGATGCAAGTGATCCCAATAATTTCAGAGAAATCGCTTTAGTGAATTGTTTAGCAAAAGTCTTTACACAACTTATCAACCAAATACTCATGATGTGGGCTACAAACAATAAGCTTATTCCAGAAGAGCAAGCTGGTTATTTTAAAGGCCGTAGATGCCAAGACAACGTTTTTATATTAAACGCCGCTCTTCAAATCTACCTCAGACAAGCAGGTACTTCATGCTTTGGGTTGTTTGTTGACTGCCGCAGAGCTTTCAACTCCATCCCTCACCATCTACTCTAGCCCAAGCTCCTCAGTTTCGGGCTCAGTAAAAGGATCATAAATATCATACGCAGCATCTACGACAAGACTAGGCTACGAGTTACATCCAATGGGGATTTCTCCAATCCCGTGGAAATAACAACTGTGGTACTCCAGGGTGAAACTTCGAGCCCACTGCTATTTATATTATTTATTTCCGACTTAGTCTCCTACTTCAGGGACAAAGGTCTATCTGGACTACAACTCAACAATTTCCGTGAACTCCTAATGCTTCTTTATGCTGACGATCTGGTCATCCTGGTCAGGAGACAAATAGACGTGAGCAAAGCCTTAAGTGTCCTTGAAGAATACTGCTTCAGGAACGGGCTTGAAGTGAACACTGGGAAAACCAAGACCGTCCATTTTTGCAAGAGTGGTTTTCGCAAGAAGTTTCCTAAAACCTTCCAGTACAAGGATTCACCGGTTGAAGTAGTTGACTCTTATGTCTACCTAGAAATAATATTCACAACAACTATGTCTGAACGACGAGCTGCTTTAGAAGCTGCAAAAAAGCCAGTGCTGCCTCCAGTGCTTCCTTAGGAATACTGAGCAGACTACACGCAGACTCATGGGCCGGCAAACTCAAAATCTTCGGTGCAATAGTTTGGTTGACCTTACTATATCTAGCTGGAATCTGGGGCCTCGACCATCTGGAAATTATCGAAAAAGCACAAGTCAGCTTCCTCAAGAGGTTACTCCAACTACCTCTCTGTACTCCAGGATACGCTGTCCGGCTAGAAACAGGAGTTCCTCAACTTGTCGTATAAGTTTTCGACGCTGCATTCCGTTGGGCAACGAAAATTCTGGAAATGAACAACGATCGGCTACCAAAAATCTGCTTTCTGCGACTGCTGGAACTATCCAAACTGGGAGACCACCATGGCGTAGCAAAAAACACCTCCCTGAACTGGGGCTCGCAGCTAGGAAGAGTTCTAAGTACTCTGGAACACGAACATCTCCTCAACATCCTCGTCCGAGAAAGATGGGAAACAAAACGAAACGACCTGATATCCAGACTTCTTCACGAAGCAGATCTGACGCGTTATAACAACTCCAGCAGTTGTCAACTTGTTATACCTCGAGCACTTAGTTTCTCTACAGCTAAATACTTCCAACGCTGCCCTTACTACGCCCTAAATATCAAAGCGCAACTCAGACTAGCGACTATTCACGCCTGCAATCTTACGCTCAATGGCATAGTCTACAAGCTCTCACCTCGGTCTCCGTGTCTAGTCTGCGACCTGAACGTGCCAGAAACGACGACTCATTTTGTCTCCAACTGCCCGAGTTACGCAGCTCTTCGGATAAAATTCCTGGCATCGCTAAGACCGAACCTGGACACACCGGAAATCCTCATAAACACCGCCAGCAGCACCAAAACTCGAGCTCACTATGCGATTGAATGCCTGAAACTTAGAGCCGAAATTCTTGCCTCCTCCGCTGAGAACTCACTCAACTTTATTGAGATCTCCAGCCTGAGTCGCTTGTACCACACTCTACCTGCTTAATATCTATATTCTAATATTCCTACTTATTGCGTTTCTTCATCGTTTTTTGCTTTATATTTTACACTCTAAAGACAATTGTATTTTTGAACATGTACTACTCACCACACCTGTTAGGAAAAGCACTACAGGATTGATACCCCTGTACATTTTCCTCAACTCAGATAATAATAATAATAATAATAATAATAATAATAATAATAATAATAATAATAATAATAATAATAATAATAATAATAATAATAATAATAATAATAATAATAATAATAATAATAATAATAATAATAATAATAATAATAATAATAATAATAATAATAATAATAATAATAATAATAATAATAATAATAATAATAATAATAATAATAATAATAATAATAATAATAATAATAATAATAATAATAATAATAATAATAATAATAATAATAATAATAATAATAATAATAATAATAATAATAATAATAATAATAATAATAATAATAATAATAATAATAATAATAATAATAATAATAATAATAATAATAATAATAATAATAATAATAATAATAATAATAATAATAATAATAATAATAATAATAATAATAATAATAATAATAATAATAATAATAATAATAATAATAATAATAATAATAATAATAATAATAATAATAATAATAATAATAATAATAATAATAATAATAATAATAATAATAATAATAATAATAATAATAATAATAATAATAATAATAATAATAATAATAATAATAATAATAATAATAATAATAATAATAATAATAATAATAATAATAATAATAATAATAATAATAATAATAATAATAATAATAATAATAATAATAATAATAATAATAATAATAATAATAATAATAATAATAATAATAATAATAATAATAATAATAATAATAATAATAATAATAATAATAATAATAATAATAATAATAATAATAATAATAATAATAATAATAATAATAATAATAATAATAATAATAATAATAATAATAATAATAATAATAATAATAATAATAATAATAATAATAATAATAATAATAATAATAATAATAATAATAATAATAATAATAATAATAATAATAATAATAATAATAATAATAATAATAATAATAATAATAATAATAATAATAATAATAATAATAATAATAATAATAATAATAATAATAATAATAATAATAATAATAATAATAATAATAATAATAATAATAATAATAATAATAATAATAATAATAATAATAATAATAATAATAATAATAATAATAATAATAATAATAATAATAATAATAATAATAATAATAATAATAATAATAATAATAATAATAATAATAATAATAATAATAATAATAATAATAATAATAATAATAATAATAATAATAATAATAATAATAATAATAATAATAATAATAATAATAATAATAATAATAATAATAATAATAATAATAATAATAATAATAATAATAATAATAATAATAATAATAATAATAATAATAATAATAATAATAATAATAATAATAATAATAATAATAATAATAATAATAATAATAATAATAATAATAATAATAATAATAATAATAATAATAATAATAATAATAATAATAATAATAATAATAATAATAATAATAATAATAATAATAATAATAATAATAATAATAATAATAATAATAATAATAATAATAATAATAATAATAATAATAATAATAATAATAATAATAATAATAATAATAATAATAATAATAATAATAATAATAATAATAATAATAATAATAATATAATAATATGTTTATTTAATTAGCTCTTTAGCTATTTTGTTTGTACATAGTTTTCATTTCACATCCTATTACCTCACATAAATATTGCACTTTTTTAGATAACAAAATTACAAAATTAACATACAGTTTATCTTAAATTTTTTTTTTTTTCAGTAAAATTTCATTTTTCAATTTTCTTTTAAAACCCTTCAAACTTTCAGAAATTTTTGTTTCTTTCGTCAATTGGTTATACCATTTAAAACCATAAAACTCTAACGTTTTTTGAGCAGTTTTCGTCCTTATCTTTCTTACTACTAACTTATCCCTGTTTCTCGTTTCGTATTCGTGGCTGTATGTCGTGATTCCTCTACATAGATACTCCGGACTTAAATTATTCATCATTTTATAAATAAGAATACATACATTATATTTTATCCTTTGTTTTACTGACATGAAACATAGTGCTTCGAGCATATTTTCTATTTTCGTATACCTATTAACCTTCAATATAGCCCTCATAGCTCTATTTTGAGTCTTTTGTAATAATTCTAAGTATTTATTATCTAGGTTTATCAATAATGTTGCACAATATTCATAATGCGGTGCTATCAATGTCTTATAAATCATTACCCTTGTGAAATATCCTACCTCCTTCCCTATTCTTTTCAAAAATCCGATCGTTTTACTTACTTTTTGCGCAACATAATGAGCATGATTACTGAACGTTAAATTTTCATCTAAAACTACTCCTAAATATTTAGTTTCTTTCACTCTTTTTAGACATTCATTTCCTACCCTAATATCACACTCATCATTTAATTTTCTTCTTTTATCTCGTATTATCATGTATACAGTTTTCTTAGTATTTACTTTCAGCGAATTATTACCTAGCCAGTTTTCTAATTCTTTCAAAGCTTTGTTCAATATTACTTCAATTTTTTTTATATCTTTACCCCCTACATATAAAATTTTATCATCTGCAAATAATTTACAATCACAGCCGTGTTTTTTCGCAATCTTAACTATTTCATTTATATACAGCGTAAATAATAATGGTCCTAACTTTGATCCTTGTGGTACTCCGTATTGCACTTTCAGTTTTTCAGATTTAACTTTGCCAAACTGTACCTGTTGTGTTCGATCACTTAGATATGATATAATCCATTCAAGCGCCCTATCTTTTATTCCATATTTTTCAAGTATTTTAACCAATTTTGTCCTGTCTATTGTCTCAAAGGCTCTCTTAAGGTCTATAAACACTACTCCTATTATTTCACCCTTGTCTAACATCTCTCTCCATTCACTAATCGTTTTCTGTAGCGTTGTCTCAGTCGAGTGTCTTGTCCGAAAGCCAGATTGTTCCTCTTCTAGTATGCCATTCTCAGCAACATGTTCTTCTACTTGTTTTTTAACAATTTCCTCTAGTATTTTTTCTAACACCGGAAGCGTGTTAACTGGTCTATGGTCTTCTGCTTTCCTGCTGCCCGCTACTTTAAGTATGGGATGAATTACTGAATTTTTCCATATTTTTGGTACAATACCCTGTTTAATACTACAGTTGATGATACTAGTGATTATCTCTTTATTTATCTCCCATGTTTTATGAATTATATCTGCATTTAATTCTTCACTTCTTCCTTTATTCATATCCAAGCATTTTATTATCTTGTCTATCTCATTGACTTCTACCTGTCTAAATTCACTCAGTACGTTCTTTAATTCTTTTCCATTGGTATCACTCTCAGACTCCCTGTTTTCCATATTTATTTCATCAATTATCTTCTCGATACTTTCCACGAAGTACTTGTTGAATTTTTCAGCGATTATCAATTCATCCTCATAACTTGTATTTTCAAAAACTATATCACGTTCTCTACTGCCTGTTTTTTTACTACCAATTATTTCCTTCAACTTGTTCCACATTTTTTTAGAATCCCCTTTATTTTTATCTATTTCCTGTTCGTAATATCGTTTTTTTGAGTTTCTAATTTCTGCCACGACCCGATTTCTCATGATTCGATATTTATTCCAGCTTTCTTCACATTTTTTGTTTCTAGCCTCCATAGCAAATTTATCCCTATCGGTTATAAATCTTTTTATGTCCCTATTAAACCATGGTTTGCCATTCCACTTAGTTTTTATCACTCTCTTTTTTTTAGGTGCTATTTCATTTATACTCTCTGTTACTAACTCTATCAACTCCACCATCTGGTTTTCGGTCTGGATTTCTTTGTTATCTTCCTTCTCACTCAACCAACTTCGATATTTTTCATCAATCACCTTCATTAGTTTTTCGCTATCATAGTTACTAAAGTCCCTCCTGAAGACAGTAGCATTATCATTATTATTACCTGCTGTCTTATTTCTCCTAGGAATAACTACCTCCACCATATAATGATCCGTAATTCTTGGTCTCGTCAGTACATTTGTTTCAATATTTACATTAGAAAATACTAAATCAATCACTGTATTCGAATTCATTGTACATCTCGTATGCTCTTTAACCCGCTGCTTGAGTCCCAAACTTTTCATTTCCTTCAATAGTTTTTTAGAGTACTGAGTCTTTTTGCTAACATCGATGTTAAAATCACCAACCACTATAACCTGTCCTTTCTCTATTAAATTTTCTGCTTCCTCTCTAAGCCTATTTATAAACTGTCCATTGCTTTGACTAGGGGAATGGTAGACATTACTAACAATGATACCATCATATTTACCTTTTAACCTAACATTGCACATCCAGATATTGTTTTCTTCTACTACTACGTTTCCTACTTTTTCTACTTTTTCATACTTGATATCCTTTCTAATATATGTTATAACTCCTCCCGTTCTCTTATTTTCTGAGTACATTTTAACATGATTATAATTATCAATATTTATTTCATGCTCCTCGATGTCCGCTGTCACATGTGTCTCCGTTAGGCAAATAACTTCTGGTTTCATTTCATTAGCTAATATCTCCAGTTCATTTTTGTTTCTGATAAATTCCTGAATATTAACTAACAACAAATGTGATCCCCCTGTCTTCCAATAACTTTTTCGTTGCTATTCATTAAAATATATTATATTCTTTTGAGCTTTATTTACCATTCGCTTGTAATATTCACATGATTCATCAGTCGTACAGTGATCAATCTTAACCCCATTCACTTTATACTCCTCCACCATTTTCACACAGTTAACACATCTTTTTATTAAGTTCTTGCATTCTTTTTCACTGTGATTTTCTGCACACACTCTACATTTAATTTCTTTCTTACACTCCTTCGCATAATGGTAGTATCCCCAACATTTATAACACCGTACAATGCTTATACAGTCGAACACTCTGCACCTGTTCCAACCTATTTTCATTTTCTTTTTATCCATTAATGTTTTATGCGTTTTAGGGTCCGTTTCCATGATTATCAAGCCTTGTTGTTTTCCTTTTATCATTTTTTTAATTCGCATCGTTATCACTTCCTCAACTTTGATGTCATTTTGACTACATATCATTTCAATGACTTGCTTTTCGTCCATGTTTAATACTATCTCTTCTTCAACATCAATTATTTTAACTTTAGGTAATTTTTTAGCAGGTAATTTAATATTATATTCTTGTCCTATGGTTTTCTTCAGTTCTCCTACAAGCTTGTCTGTATCTTTTCTATTCGCACACCCAATGACCACTTTACCTTTCTGCGCGTTCTTTATTTTATCTACTCCTATTCCAAGTTTCCCAACGTCAATTTTACTTTTAAGATGCTGCATTGTCCTTTCACTGTCCTGGGATTCCTTTGGTTCCACTACAATATTATCAAACTTAGATTTCTGGGCTACTTTGGCATACGAGTTCTCTGTTTCACTTATTTTTTTAGTAATAAGCATTTGTCTATCATTTCGTTCATTTAAAAGCTTAATTTCATTTTTAATTGTCCTAACTATCATGTCCTCCATTGTGGTTTTAAATTCTTTCAATTCTGTCACTATAATATCTTTAATCTTTCTGATGGTTTTCTCTTGATTTATTCCTATTTCCTCTATTTTTTCCAAAATACTATCGACTTTAAGGGATATTTCATAATTATCAACACTCTCTTCAGTCTCATGCTTTCTCCTTTTCCTTGTATTCTTATCAACTATCATCATACTCTCCTCGTCCTCCTCTGTATTTTCTACTTGATGTGATTTACACACTAAAAAATCTCCACTTTCATCAATAATTTTATGTTTTTTTTTCAAGCAGCTTGGGTGAAAATTATTATTGCAGTAATGACATTCTTTAGGTGTCTTTAAATTACATTGCTTGCATAGATAACACTGATATTCTTTAACTTTCTCTCCAGCCATCTTATTATTATTATTATAATAATAATAATAATAATAATAATAATAATAATAATAATAATAATAATAATAATAATAATAATAATAATAATAATAATAATAATAATAATAATAATAATAATAATAATAATAATAATAATAATAATAATAATAATAATAATAATAATAATAATAATAATAATAATAATAATAATAATAATAATAATAATAATAATAATAATAATAATAATAATAATAATAATAATAATAATAATAATAATAATAATAATAATAATAATAATAATAATAATAATAATAATAATAATAATAATAATAATAATAATAATAATAATAATAATAATAATAATAATAATAATAATAATAATAATAATAATAATAATAATAATAATAATAATAATAATAATAATAATAATAATAATAATAATAATATAATAATAATAATAATAATAATAATAATAATAATAATAATAATAATAATAATAATAATAATAATAATAATAATAATAATAATAATAATAATAATAATAATAATAATAATAATAATAATAATAATAATAATAATAATAATAATAATAATAATAATAATAATAATAATAATAATAATAATAATAATAATAATAATAATAATAATAATAATAATAATAATAATAATAATAATAATAATAATAATAATAATAATAATAATAATAATAATAATAATAATAATAATAATAATAATAATAATAATAATAATAATAATAATAATAATAATAATAATAATAATAATAATAATAATAATAATAATAATAATAATAATAATAATAATAATAATAATAATAATAATAATAATAATAATAATAATAATAATAATAATAATAATAATAATAATAATAATAATAATAATAATAATAATAATAATAATAATAATAATAATAATAATAATAATAATAATAATAATAATAATAATAATAATAATAATAATAATAATAATAATAATAATAATAATAATAATAATAATAATAATAATAATAATAATAATAATAATAATAATAATAATAATAATAATAATAATAATAATAATAATAATAATAATAATAATAATAATAATAATAATAATAATAATAATAATAATAATAATAATAATAATAATAATAATAATAATAATAATAATAATAATAATAATAATAATAATAATAATAATAATAATAATAATAATAATAATAATAATAATAATAATAATAATAATAATAATAATAATAATAATAATAATAATAATAATAATAATAATAATAATAATAATAATAATAATAATAATAATAATAATAATAATAATAATAATAGTAATAGTAATAGTAATAATAATAATAATAATAATAATAATAATAATAATAATAATAATAATAATAATAATAATCGCGACACAACATTTGATGCGGTTCCTCCTCGCAACATAAATGTTGACGCGGAAATTTATATCGATGCAGAAATAAATAAAAATTTAGAAAATAAATCGGGAGAAAAATTTAGTAAAAATAAACCAAGAATAATCGCGACATCGAACCCATCATTTGTTTTTAGACCGATCGATTCAATTAAACCAGACACATTTGATGCTTCTGTGTCTGCTAATAGATATCTGAAACATTTTGAAATCGTTTCAAATCACAACGGATGGACAGATCAAATTAAAGCATCATACTTAGGAGCTTCATTGAGAGGAAAAGCTCAAACAATTTTAGAAAAATTATCGTCGGATGAATTAAAAAATTACGACAAAATTCAAGAAATTTTAATATCGCGATTCGGAGAAAGAAAATTTTCTCATGTTTATTTAAATGAATTACAAAATAAAAATCAAAAATTTAACGAGTCTCTTGACAGTTTTGCTGAATCAATAGACAAACTCTCTCGCCTCGCGTTTCCAGATCTAACGGATGATATGATTGAACGTCAATCTTCTCAATAATGTATTAGTGGGTTACTAGACAAAAAATTACGATATTCTTTAATATCCGAAAAAATTTTTACGTTAAATAAAGCTTTAGAAAGAGCTTTAGAATTAGAAGCAATATTAAAATTAATTGACAGTGAGGAAAAAAATATCAGATAATTACAATCAGATAATTACAAACATAATTTAAAAAGAAAGCTAGAATTTGATAATAGTGATCGTAAATGTTGGAATTGTAATAAACAAGGTTATTTCATGAGGGATTGTAGAAATCCACAAATAAATAATCAACACAATTCGCAACAAAATAAGAAACCTCGATATAACCAAAATAATTAAAAATTTATTTACTTCAATGCGATTGGGAGGGTCCTTATGAAATTGAAAATAGGCTAAATAACGTAGTTTATAGAATCAGAAAAATCCCCAAAGGAAAATATAAAATCGTGCATGTAAACCGTCTTGCA
>NC_079973.1:15219920-15303843 GCF_029852145.1 Microplitis mediator | reverse complement strand
CATATTTTTTCGTCCTTCAAGGATTTTTGTTTCTAGACAGGACTTTTGACAGGATATCGAATTAACTATTATATAGTCCCTTGTGTGACTTATATGTATACTATATATATAAGTCACAGATCGGTACGTCACATAGATAATATACAAAGATATCTCCCATGAAAAAAATTTATAAAAAAAATATAAGTTAAAATATGAAAAAATATATTTTTCATATAAAAAGAAATACATAAAAAATATATAAATATATATAAATTATGTATAAAAAATCTGTTAATCGGTTGACCCTGCGAGCCAGCCCTAAAACTTCCCGCTGTTTTCAAGCTCGAGGAGCTCAAAAACATTGTTGTGAATACATTATCAAGCTCTTCGAGCTCCAAAATACTTTTGTATGCCATTGTTTTTGAAAAAAACCGCTTTTTAGCATTTCTTTCTCCCAGCTGATCAGATTTTGGGATTGTTTAGTTCGGTTTTTTCAAAGATATTGGCAAAAAACTGTTTTTCATCGTTTCTTTCTTCCACGATATCTCTTAGACAAATGACTCGATTTTGATGGTTAAGGTGGCAATTGACGCGTCTTAATAAATTCTAAAGCTGATCAGATTTTGGAGTTATTTAGTTCAGTTGTTTTAAAGATATATTCGCAAAAAACCGTTTCTTACCATTTCTTTCTCCCACGAAAACTCTTGGACGAATTATCGGATTGTGATAGTTAAGGTGACAATCGACTCGTTTTATTAAATTCTAAAGCTGATTAGATTTTGAAATTGATCGGATGAGTCACTTCAAAGATAATCGAAAAAAAACGTTTTTTACCATTTCTTACTCCAACGATATCTCTCGAACAAATAAACCGATTGAGATGGTTGCGGTCGCATTCGACGAGGCTTATAAAGTTCTAAAGCTGATTAGATTTTGAAGTCGATCGTTCAAGTCGTTTCTGAGAAATCAATAAAAAACTAAAAAAAAAATTTGTTATTATTCGTAATTCGCCAATATTTTCGAGTCTACTTGATCTAATGATCTGAAATTTTTAGAAAATTTGATGGCCAACAAGCTCTTTCGATTAATTAAAAAGTTATAGACTGGTCACACACACACACACACACACACACACACACACACACACACACACACGCGGTGACACGAATCGTAATCCGTGGACAATAGATCCGCGACGTCAAATCCGCGACATGAAATCCGAAGATATTTTATCCGATAGACAAAATGTCCTTGGACTAAATATTCAAGAGACAAAAAATCCGTGACAAAATATCCTGTCGATAAATCTTATTCAGAAAAATATATTTTCAGTGGAAAATAATTCATGGTTTTCGATAAACGGGTACTGTACCATTCCAAGCATATGTATTGACCTATTTCCAAAATAATACCCACCCAAAATCTGTGAAAAAAGGGCACCATACGATTTCAAGCATATGTGTTAATCTATTTTTAATATTTCACACTCAAATTTTATGTGAAAATATATTAAACATTTCTGATAAAAGAGTACCGTACTATTTATATTAGGGTGGCTCATTTGAAACGACTATTTTTTTTTTTTTTTGGTCCATTGACGGAATATTGTTCTAGACATAAAAAAAAAAATTTCCACAAAATTTGAGCCCTTAATTTTAATTTTAAGAACTCGCTAATTGAATTTGAAATTTTCCCATTCATTTAGCATGTAAAGTGGAGGTTTTTTTTTTTAATTATCTATAGCTCTGCTGCATTCCACGTTTTTTTACTGTCCATAGGCAGAAGTTGTAGGCAAACCTTTATACTTCAAAAGTTCCTACAGTAAAATTTATGCGACAGGAACGGGGTCAGAGTTAAAAAATGTAAAAGTCGATTTTTATCGATTTTTGCGTATTTTTTGAGTTTTTCGTAGAAAATATTGTAGTTACCGAAAAAAAGTAAATATCAAAATTGTAGGAAATCAAATTTGCTACAAAAAAGGTCCTGTAAGCCAAGGCTGTAAAATCTGTTGTTTCTGAAATAAATTGAATTATACATATGAAAATTCAAGATATCTTTGCAGTATATGGTTTGTTAAATTAATAATTTAATTTTCATTTATTAAATGTTTTTTTTTAACATCATATTACTTTTTCATGAAAATATAACTTAAAAAAAATTTATCTATATGGGGCATTCCACGCCAAATCGGATGGTTTCAAAAATTGATTTTTCCGATTTTCTTCGATTTTTGGTATTTTTTAGTACCCCTCAAAAGAGGCTTCCCGGTAAATTTTGAGATCTTTTTGATTAATGGTTCAAAAAATATCGAATTTTCAAAAAAACCGCTCTTTTTATGGTTTTTTGATCATAACTTTCGTAATAATGGTCGAAATTCAATGTTTTTTTATTCAAAATTTTCGTTTTGAGTTGGCCTTTACAGACAAAAATGCATAACAAATATACGAAATGTTTTTGATCGAGATTTTCGAATTTTAAGTTTTCAACCGTGTTCCAAAATTTCACATAATTATTCAAAAAAGCGACGAAGGTATATTCACTAAGGATTTCTTTAGTTCATAAAACAATCGTTAATGTAAAATTTTCGAAAGAACACGGAAATAATTAAAAACGTTTGTGATACAGTTTCGTCGCTTTTTCGAATAATTATATGAAATTTTGGAGCTCCTGTAATGATCTTAGCTGTATTGTATAGCAAATCTAATGTTTCTTTTGCTTCGAAATAGTTGCTTTTTAAAAAATAAAAGTATTTATTATAACAGCTTATAAATAGCATTAACTTTTACTTACTGCTTTTAAATTCCTACTCAGAACGAAAAAATATCGGAATGAATTTATAATATGCAAGAAAAACAAGTGTACAATGTCAAAAATCAGTACTGATGATAATTTATAGCAAAAAAAAAAAATTTTTTTTAATTTTGAAAAATCGAAAATTTTGAATAAAAAAACATTGAATTTCGACCATTATTACGAAAGTTATAATCAAAAAACCATAAAAAGAGCGGTTTTTTTTTTAATTCGATATTTTTTGAACCATTAATCAAAAAGATCTCAAAATTTACCGGGAAGCCTTTTTTGAGGGGTACTAAAAAATATCAAAAATTGAAGAAATTCGGAAAAATCAATTTTTGAAACCGTCCGATTTGGCGTGGAATGCCCCATATAGATAAATTTTTTTGAAGTTATATTTTCATGAAAAAATAATATGATGTCCAAAAAAATCATTTAATAAATGAAAATTAAATTATTAATTTAACAAACCATATACTGCAAAGATATATTGAATTTTCATATGTATAATTCAATTTATTTCAGAAACAACAGATTTTACAGCCTTGGCTTACAGGACCTTTTTTGTAGCAAATTTGATTTCCTACAATTTTGTTATTTACCTTTTTTCGGTAACTACAATATTTCCTACGAAAAACTCAAAAAATACGCAAAAATCGATAAAAATCGACTTTTACATTGTTTAACTCTGACCCCGTTCCTGTCACATAAATTTTACTGTAGGAACTTTTGAAGTATAAAGATTCCCCTACAACTTCTGCCTATGGACAGTAAAAAAACGTGGAATGCAGCAGAGCTATAGATAATTAAAAAAAAAAACCTCCACTTTGCATGCTAAATGAATGGGAAAATTTCAAATTCAATTAGCGAGTTCTTAAAATTAAAATTAAGGGCTCAAATTTTGTGGAAAATTTTTTTTTTATGTCTAGAACAATATTCCGTCAATGGAGCAAAAAAAAAAAAATAGTGGTTTCAAATGAGCCACCCTAATTTATATTATAAGATATTTTGTCGGGGATGTTTTATCTATTGAGTATTTAGTCCGGGGATATTTTGTCTATCGGATAAAATGTCTTCGGATATTTTGTTGCGGATATTTTGTCGCGGATTTAATGTCTTCGAATAACGAGTGACGGAATCCACACACACATACACACACACACACACACACGCGCGCGCGCACACATACATACGTACAGACACTCGAACATCATTCTAAAAACAGTCAGAATAGCTTCCTAGGATTTCAAAACGTCGACATCTGATGAAAATTCGATTTTCGTAAATCGGACCGAAACCAATAACTTCCCGAATTTTTGAAAATTTTCAATTTTCTTAGCGGAAAGTTAAAAATATATAAAATTTCGATAAACAATATATTTGTTATATACACTAATGCAAAAAATTAAAGGAGCAGAAAAATTTTATAAATTTTTTAGTGATTTTTGGAAGGCTGTAACTTGGTGAAAAATAATCGTATCGAGATTTTAGAAAAATCATTTTGTAGCTTAAAATCTCTAGTTTTGGTGCATTTTTTTCAAAATTTTTTAAAAGCTCCGGTTATTGCGCCAAGATGAGAAATACCGCGAGACAAAAATTTCTAAATTATTTTTGTTTTTTTCCGAAGAGCCCACGGACCGCAGAAAAATTCTTTTCACTAAACAAATTCATAGCTTGTTTAGCAAATTTATTCAGCTTCAATTTGGTTTTTTGTTTAACCTCGTAGGACGTTTTGTCGCAGAGATATCAGCCTTCAAACAGAAAATGATCCTTTTGGCTTTGATCATCGATATTTCAGGTACCAATGTTTGCACAGAAAGTTAAAGGGCGGCGTTGAAAACTTGAATAAATTCCCTACAAGACCCTGTCATCATTTTTTGAAAAACAAAATTTTTTTTATTTTTAACATCCATTAGAAGTAAGTACAAAAAAATGACTTTTTTTGGTTTTTTAGTAAAATAACCGCTACTCGAAAAATATCGAAAAAAAAATAATGTTGCCAGGGACTTTTTTAGCTTAATGTACCCCCAAGACCCCTGTAAATTTTGAAATTGATCTATCGAACCGTTTTTTGAGAATCATCGATCAAAGTTTTGCTAAACAATTAAAGGAGCAAGTTTTGTTCCTTTAATTTTGTAATCATAATCAAAGTGAAAAAATTATTTTTTCTGGACTTTTCTCAAATTTTTGCATTGGTGACTCGGAAAATGCAAAGAAATGACAAAAAAAATAAAAAATTTCCAAAAAATGTCAAAAAAAAAATTTAGAACACAAAAAAAAAGTTTCAATTTTTTTTTTTCTTCGATTTTTTTGACAATTGTTGGAAATTACATTCCTCAAACGATAAATAAGTTAGAAATGGCAGGATATATGTCAGCAGAAAAAGTTATATACTTAAAAAATCTATCACTAACGTTATAAATGTAACAACCTAAAGAGAAAAAAAATCAATTACGGAGTGGGAAATTATACACTAGACTCTATCAAAAACATCGACTAGTTTTTTTTTTAAAATACTCTGAAAATATTGATTAAAATTACGGAAAAATGATCCTGTTAAAATGACAGCTCTTAATTATTAATATGAATGGTTGCCTAATCGCGATTGTCTATTACCTATTTGATTAACATGGGATTTTTTTTTTTGAGTGGAATTTTATCACGCATTAGAAAATCAAAGCATCCGTAAAATTGAAGAACATTTTTTTAAGGAAATTGAACGCTTTACAAAAAAGGTATATTATTATTTTTCGATAAATTTGAATTTTTAAAAGTTATTCAAGGCCAAAGTTTGATTCATAGCAAATTTTACCACTATTCAACTTTTTCGGCGAAACTGTCAGACTTATCGTAAAATGTTATGGGACCTTTTTTGTAGACAATTTTATTTCTTACAAATTGTCGCCAGAAAAGTATTTTGAAAATCTATATTGTTTTCTAGTTATTTTTATTTTAATGTAAAGCTCTTGAAAAAAATGGTGTTTGGGTCGATCTCAAGAACTCGATATTGAAATGGAAATAACTAGGAAACAATGTGGAATTTGAAAAAACTTGACTGGAAATCATTTATAGGGGATGAAATTGTCTACAAAAAAGATCCTCTGAAGTTTTGTGATAAGTCTAATAGTTTCGCCGGACATGTAAAAAGGTCTAGAAATTTACGATAATTTGACCTAGAGCTCCAATAACTTTTGAACAGATGGATTTATCAAAAAATGATAAGAGACTCATTTTGTAGAGCGTTCAATTTCCTACAAAACTATATTCTAAATATATCTGTACATATATAAGCCAGGGCCGAGGTATACAGTTCCAAACTTAAAATTTTTTTTCCTAAGTCATTTAAATGATATAAAAATCATGAAGAGGCATCTCTTTTTATTAATATTAGGAGCTCAAACTTCACCATAATTTTTTATCATCATTTTTAACAATTTTTTTCACAGTAATTAAAGAAAAAAAAATCGGTCTATCGGATAACCCTGCGGGCCAGCCCTAAAACTTCCCGCTGTTTTCAAGCTCCTTGAACTCGAAAACATTATTGTGAATATATTTTCGAACTCTTAGAGCTCGAAAATACTTTTGTATGCCATTGTTTTCTAAAAAAACATTTTTTAGCATTTCTTTCTCCCACGATATCTCGCGAACGAATTAATTGATTTTGATGGTTGAGGCGGCAATCGACGCGTTTTATTAAGTTCTAGAGCTGATTAGATTTTGAAATCGAATGATTCAATTTTTATGTAGATATCCGAATAAAAACGTTTTTCACTATTTTTTTAATCAACGATATCTCGTAAACGAATGGACCGATTAAGACGATTGAGGCAGCAATCGACGTGTTTTATCAAGTTCTAAAGCTGATCAAATTTTGAAATTGATTTATCTAGCCGTTTTTGAGAAATTTAAAAAAAAACAAAAAAAAATTTTTTTTCAATTCTTTCTCCAGTCGCACATGTTAAATTCTCATCTTTACATAGAAAAGCATCTTTACGTAGAAAAGAATATATTAGTTGCTCGTTTTTCAATTAAAGTTCTCGCTAAACTATGATAGATACCGCTACAATAAATCAGTTCTATTTTTTTAGAAAGTTCATTGTCTATATAAAAGTTTCTGATATCATTGCTTGTAAACTCAATAGTTTAGCTGTACTTTTTAGTCTTATGAGGTAATGAAAAATTCAGTTATTTAAAAAAATTTGC
This sequence comes from Microplitis mediator, assembly GCF_029852145.1. Lineage (NCBI taxonomy): Eukaryota > Metazoa > Arthropoda > Insecta > Hymenoptera > Braconidae > Microplitis > Microplitis mediator. The sequence continues at coordinate 15,296,865 of NC_079973.1, read as the reverse complement.
CAGCTTGTCAATCAAACTTCTCGCTAGACTATGAGAGGTACGTCTACATTAAATTAGTACAATTTTTGTCAGAATTTATTTCGTCTGTATAAAAATTTCCGATAATATTGCGCGTGAACCCGATAATGTGCCTGTAATTTTCAGTTGAATGAGGTAATACGAAAATTCGAGGAAACATTCAGTTATTTGAAAATCCGCCAGCTTGACAATCAGAATAGTCGCTAAATTATGATCGATACTTCTAAAATAAATTCGTACAATTTTGTCAGAAATTATGTTGTCTATTCAAAAGTTTTCAATAACATTGCTCGGAAACTTAATAGTTTAGCTGTAAGTTCTAGTTTAATGAGGCAATGACACATTCTGTTATTCAGAAATTTGCCAGCTTGTCGATCAAAACTCTCGCTAATCTATGAAACATTCGTCTGCAATAAATTAGTACGATTTTGTCAGAAATTACTTAATTACTTTATTCGAGCTCAAAAAGATTGAAATTATTAACATTTTCTGTGGAAAGTTTTGATTCGTAAGTTCAACCAGTTTAAAATTTTTTTCCCAACCTTAAAAGAAATTCCGATAAATGTACTGCAGATAAACTGAAATCGTCGCAAAATAATTGAACTACAATTTAAATTCTCTACAATTTCAATTCTGATTAATCTTATCAAATTTTAATTAGTTCAACGAACAAAAAACCATGGATTCAATGTTTTATTTTAATCTTTTAATTTAAAAAATTTTCAAATCTGTTCTTTATGAAGATATTTCTCTTGTCAAATAATTTTATTAATTTCTCGATGTCTAATGAATCGAAATGAATTATTTCACATTCATCAAGTCTTTAAAGATTTTGTTTCACAAGGCTTAACGAACAATAAGGTGTGTCACAGTAAGGTACAATTGATAGTTAATAATATTTTGTACACTCTACTTTTCTGTGACCGTCACACAAGCGTTATGTATAATATAAAAACCTGTATATATAAAAACCTGGGTGTAACGTCACAGAAAGGTATCAAAGTCACACAAGCGTAATAAAATATAACTGAAAATCTCTTTCACATTTTTTTCGAAGGTTCAACAAATTTACCGTCTGATCTAACTGAAAATTTATTTGACTCTATTTTAATCACTTCTTCTGATTTCCGTCTGAATATATTGAGTTCATCAAGCATAATCATAAACATAAATTGTAAAATCATTTGTTTACACATCGATTATGTTCTCTAATTTTTATAATGAAGTATAAATCGATACTTTTCTCCAGCTCATACGCAGAAAAAAAAATCTGGGCGTCGGTTGACCCTGCGGGCCAGCTCCAAAACTTCCCGCTGTTTTTGAGCTCAAGGAGCTGGAAAACATTACTCTGAATATATTTTCGAGCTCTTCTAGATCGAGAATGCTATTACCTGCGATTATTTTTTATGAGCTTTTCAAGCTCTACCAAGTTGCGTTTTTTGCTAAAGTTTGACAAGTTAAGAATCGAAAATTGTTAATGAAGAAGCGGTTTTTAAATTTTAATTCTCGATTATGTTCAATGAAATAAATGTATCGAGGCAGAAATCAATGTCAGTGATCCAAATCAAGATTTGAGTGAGTTTTGACTTAGGTCAGAGCAATTATATATGAAATATCCGAGAAAAACATTAAAAACTGGATTTTCTCAATTTTTTGCTGATAATATGTTTTAAACTAAAGAACAAGTTAGATGACATTAAATGATAATCGAAAGGGACTATAAACAGAAAGAGTGGGTATGATTTAAAAAACATTTAGTACATTATATTTTAATTTATCCGGAAAAAATAACATTTTATGTTATTTTTTTAACTTTTCAGCGCCAATATCTTTTGAGCTAATGAACCGATTGTGACGTTTGAGGTAGCATTCGGAGCGTTTTATTGAGTTCTAGAGCTGATTAGATTTTGAAATTGATCGGATGAGTCACTTCAAAGATAATAAAAAAAAACCGTTTTTTATCATTTCTTTCGCCAACGATTTCTCTCGAACAAATTAACCAATTAAGATGGTTGAGGTAGCATTCGACGCGGCTTATAAAGTTCTAGAGCTGATTAGATTTTGAAGTCGATCGTTCGAGTCGTTTCTGAGAAATCACTAAAAAACTAAAAAAAAGAATTTTTTTTTTTTCGTAATTCGCCAATATTTTCGAGTCTACTTTATCTAATGATCTGAAATTTTCAAGAAAGTTGAGGGCCAACAAGCTCTTTCGATTGCCACCTCAACCATCAAAATCGATTCATTAGTTAAAAAGTTACAAAGAGTTTACACACACACACACACACACACACACACACACACACACACACACACATACATACACACGGACATCATTCTGAAAATAGACAGAATAGCTTCCTAGGACCTCAAAACGTCGACATCTGATGAAAACTCGTCATTCGAAAATCGGGGTAAAAACAATAACTTCTCAATTTTTCGAAAATCGTCGATTTTCTTAGCAGGAAGTTAAAAATTCTCCACTGAAGGTCAATATTATATTCTTGATTCAAGAAAATTTTTCTGAAAACCTAAATTTCCTCACATAAAGTAGAAATCTTCTCCGACTATGACGAATATTTTTTAATAACCAAGACAAATTCTCTTGGCTTAAGAAAATCTTGACTTGGTTCCTGAAAACGTTTGTCTTCCAAAATATTTTCTTGACTCAAGATAATTTTTTTTTTCTATATAGAGATCAAAATTATCAATGTTTTCTCTAGAAAGTTTAGATGCTGATTTGGAAGTTCGAAGTGTTATTAGGTTCCTTTTCTACCCTCATCGCGAATTCCCTACATTTTCAATTCAAATTAATCTTATCAAATTTTAATTAGTTTAGCAAGAATATTCATCTACAATTATCAATATTTCAACGAACAAAAAACCCTGGATGCAATGTTTTATTTTAATCCTTTGATTTTAAAAATTTTCAGAGCTATTCTTTAACAAGATATTTCTCTTGTCAAATACTTTCATTAATTTCTCGATGTCTAATGAATCGAAATGAATTATTTCACATTCATCAAGTCTTTAAAGATTTTGTTTCACAAGGCTTAACGAACAATAAGGTGTGTCACAGTAAGGTACAATTGATAGTTAATAATATTTTGTACACTCTACTTTTCTGTGACCGTCACACAAGCGTTATGTATAATATAAAAACCTGTATATATAAAAACCTGGGTGTAACGTCACAGAAAGGTATCAAAGTCACACAAGCGTAATAAAATATAACTGAAAATCTCTTTCACATTTTTTTCGAAGGTTCAACAAATTTACCGTCTGATCTAACTGAAAATTTATTTGACTCTATTTTAATCACTTCTTCTGATTTCCGTCTGAATATATTGAGTTCATCAAGCATAAGCATAAACAAAAATTGGAAAATCATTTGTTTACACATCGATTATGTTCTCTAGTTTTATTATGAAGTATAAATTGATACTTTTCTCCAGCTCATGCACAGAAAAAAAAATTCTCGACTGAAGGTAAATATTCTTCATTCGAGAAAATTTTTTTGAAAACCTAAACTTTCTCAAATAAAATAGAAATCTTCTCCGACCACGACGAATTTTTTTTAACCAAGACAAATTCTCGTGGCTCAAGAAAATCTTGACTTGGTTCCTGAAAACGTTTGTCTTCCGAAATGTTTTCTTGACTCAAGATAATTTTTCTTATGTGTTGAGATCAAAATTATCAATGCTTTCTCTGGAAAGTTTGGATACTGATTCGCAAGTTCAAAGGGCTTTTAGTTTTTTTTTCTACCTCTATCGCAAACTGCGAAAAATGTACTGCAGATAAACTGAAATCGTCGCAGATCAATTGAACAATTATTAAAATTTTGTACAATCTCGATTCTTATTAATCTTATCAAATTTCAAACAGTTGACCAAGAATATTATCAATCTCCTATCATCAATCTTTACACATCATAAATGCAATATTTTATTTAGATCTTTAAGCCTTAAAAATCCTTGGAGCTGTTCTTCAAAAAGTTGTTTCTCTTTTGGAAAAAATTTGTTAATTTATCGTAGTCTAATGAATCAAAATAAGGTATTTCACATTCATAAGTTCATTAGAAATTTTGCTTCACAAGGTTTGACTATCAGTAACGTGTGTCACAGCAAGGTATAAATGATAGTAAATAATATTTTGTGCACTATACCCTTATGTGACCGTCACACAAGCGTAATGTATAATATAAAAACCTTTGTGTAACGTCACAGAAAGGTATTAAAGTCACACAAGCGTAATAAAATATAACTGAAAATGTCACACAAACGTCTATACAACATACATATATATATATATATATATATATATATATATATATATATATATATATATGTCGGTTACCCTGAGCGAGCGAAGCGCAATATCTTCGTGAGAGGGCGTAATTAGCATAGAAGGACCCCCCACGGCGATTGCTTGGGCCCTTCACCGCGTGGTACATATTGTAGAGAAGTCTGATATATAAACTAAGACCTATTGATTTATGAATCTGACGATTCTTTTAATTATAATACGATATTTATTCAGATGAGGCGTGCAGAGTTCCAAGTCACGCTGATATATGGTAATTTGTCGCTTTGCCTCCCACCCGATTCGCTTTCCACCGTTTATTTTATTTATCATTATTGTGATGGTTTTTTTTAAGTATATGGGTCATTCTACCAAATAAAATTATTTTTACGAGGCGATTCTCGTCGATTTGGTTCAAACTTTGTGGAGTCGTTCTATATATTAAAGAAAAAATTCTCTGAAAATTTGAGCCTTTTATATGCAGCTATTACAAAGCTATGATTTTTTGAATTTTTAAAAAATTTTTGATTTCAACATTTTCATCAATTTTTTTTAAGGAAAACATTTTTTTTTTTAAATGAGCACATAACAGTTTTTTGTAGGAAAAATTATCAGCTTTCCAATAAAAATATCCATTTTTTATTTTATGTTACAGAAGACCTTTTAAAATTTGATTAAAGACGAAAAAACGATTTTTATGACTGTGCGGCGCTTGATACATCTAATTTGATATTTTTTTCTGAAAGCTGAGACTTTTTTTCATAAAATAGGTAATTTTCACGATGTGCATATTTTTTGTTCGAACAAAATCAATAATTATTTAAAGGCAAGTCATTGATTTTATAGTTTTAACAAACTGTAATAGTTTATTGTGTGGTAAGAGATGAAACAAAACGATGTCAGACGAGAGTAAAGTAGGCTGCTCGAGCCGTAGGCAAAAGCTGACAATAATTGCAATCTGATGTCGTGTATCATCTCGTGTAACACACTATTTTTTCCATGAATATCTGCATTGAAAATTACTTTCAGTGTCAGCAGCCAGTTAGAATCAAGTTAATTTAAGACCAATGGTGTGATCAACCATTAGTGTACGCCTAACTTATGATTTTCAATTTATAATTAAACAGAAACCATAAATACTATTTATTATGTACACAAATTTTTATAAAACTTGATTACAAAGTTGGAACTGTCATTAACGCAGATGACATCAATCGTCTGAAATCACTACTGAACAAAGCACAAGAATCAAAGTTCAAATTACTAATTCCTAGACTTGAAACATTGATTCTGGTATCGTGAAAAATAGTTTTATAATTTTTGTTTTCAGAGCTTTACTGCAGATACATACCAGAAAATATATCCCCACACCGCAAAATTTATACATCCGGACTATCCAAAATTTTACCAGCGTTGATTTCACTGTTATAACCAACCCTTGTTGAAAGAAACGACTTAAAACGATTAAAAAAAAAATTTTTCAATACTTTTTAATGCTTTTGAATACTTTGAATACTTTTGAATCACCCTTTTTATGGGCATTAAACATTGATATTTGGAGTCAAATACGGTGAAAAAAACACAAGCATTGCACCCTATCTCACCTATTGTTGATGGCTTAGGATATATTTGTGTTAAAAATGTATACACATCCTCAACCAAAATAAGAATTAAAGTTTCTTAATCATAGAGAGTTTATATTTTATTTAATTTTGTTCAAACAAAAAATATGCACATCGTAAAAATTACATATTTTGTGGGAAAAAGTCTCAGCTTTCAGAAAAAAATATCAAATTAGATGTATCAAGCACCGCACAGTCATAAAAATCGTTTTTTTGTCTTTAATCGAATTTTAAAAGGTCTTCTGTAGCATAAAAAAAAATGGATATTTTTATTAGAAAGCTGAGAAATTTTCCTACAAAAAACTGTTATGTGCTCATTTTTTAAAAAAAAATTTTTCTTTCAAAAAAATTAATGAAAAAGTTGAAAACAAAAATTTTTAAAAAATTCAAAAAATCATAACTTTGAAACAGCTGCATATAAAAGGCTCAAATTTTCAGAGAATTTTTTCTTTAATATATAGAACGACTCTACAAAGTTTGAACCAAATGGACGAGGGTCGCCTCGTAAAAATAATTTTATTTGGTGGAATGACCCATATATATTAGGGTGTGTCATTTGAAGGCTACATTATTTTAACTTCCCGCTAAGAAAATCAACGATTTTCGAAAAATTGGGAAGTTATTGTTTTCACCCCGATTTTCGAAAGTAGAATTTTCATCAGATCTCGACGTTTTGAGGTCCTAGGAAGCTATTCTGACTATTTTCAGAATGATGTCCGAGTGTATGTATGTATATGTGTATGTGTGTGTGTAAGCTCTTTGTAACTTTTTAACTAATAAATCGATTTCGATGACTGTGGTTGCAATCGAAAAAGCTTGTTGGCCCTCAACTTTCCTGAAAATTTCAGATAATTTGATCAAGTAGACTCGAAAATATTGGCGAATTACGAAAAAAAAAAATTTTTTGTTTTAGTTTTTTAGTGATTTCTCAGAAACGACTTGAACGATCGACTTCAAAATCTAATCAGCTCTAGAACTTTATAAGCTGCGTCGAATGCCATCCCAACCGTCTCAATCGGTTAATTTGTTCGAGAGATATCGTTGGCGAAAGAAATGATAAAAAACGGTTTTTTTCCGATTATCTTTGAAGTGACTCATCCGATCAATTTCAAAATCTAATCAGCTCTAGAACTCAATAAAACGCGCCGATTGCCACCTCAAACGTCAAAATCGGTTGATTAGTTCAAAAGATATCGGCGCTGAAAAGTTAAAAAAATAACATTTTATGTTATTTTTTCCGGATAAATCAAAATATAATGTGCTAAAATGTGTCTGAAATCATACCAACTTTTTCTCAATATACACAGAAAAAAAATTCCAACTAAATTTACGATAATAATATCGTAATTTGTCCTATTGATTATTGTAGTGGTGGACTAGATTTTGACAATCGTAATTTTTACGATGTAGCGTTGGAAATTTCATTTAAGAAATAATAATTCAGACGAATAATACGAAGTCTTAAGCTCTTCAATATAAATTACGATGTAAGTATCGTAAAATTTGAAGAGAAATTTTAAATAAAAGAATAAAATAATTATCGTTTGGATGTTGGATTCGAACCCAAGTTCTTCTGAGTGCGTAGTGTCCGACGCCTTGGACCACTCGGCCACCGAAGATCCTACACTTTAAATGGTTCTTAAGGTCCATATAAACGATTTGAATAAACATTCATAAGTCATGAGAGCGCCTCTTGCGGAGGACGAAGCTAATATTTAAAAATTACGATACAACATCGTAATTTTTATAGCTTACATCGTACTATAACAGTGGCAGCACTGTAATATTTATTTTACTCAAAAGTACATAGAAAGATTAATATAGGAATAATATAGTTTTTGAATTGTAATTTTTGAAGTAATTTATAATCCTGAACGTCTTTGTTAAAATTACGATGTTAAATAGTAAAAAATATAACCCACATAGTAAATTTTGAAATAAAATATTTTACAATTGACGCTAATAAAAGTCTAGTCCACGATTACGATATTAACATCGTAAATTTTGCTAGAATTTTCTTTCCGTGTAGTCTCTTTCGATCATCAGATAATGTCATGTAACTTGTTCCTAAGCTTTAAACATATTGTCAGCAAAAAATTGAAAACCCAGTTTTTAAAGTTTTTTAAAAAAAATCAATTGAACGTTTTTGATTTTATTCGAAAAAAAAAAAATACTTTCTTGAAATGTTTTAGTTAACGATATCTCTTGAACAAATGATTCAATTTTAATTGTTGTAGTTGCATTTGACGTGGCTTATAGAGTTTTTGAGCTAATTAGATTTTGGAATCAATCTATGAAGTAAGTTCAAAGTTATTCGAAAAAAACTTTTTTCACAAATTTTATTTTTCAAATAATTCCGAACATAATGTACTGATTAAGCTTATATTACTCATTGAAATTTACGTATATCATTGAATTTCATAAAATTTCAAATCAAATCTTAGAGAACATTAATTTTTTATTTGACTAATATCTCAGAAAATATCAATCTTAGTGATTCGGTGCTAAAGACTTTTATTGTAGAAAATTGAATTTCCTATAAAATTGTCAGTAACATTTTTTCTGTAGGTCTTGTTGTTTATGAGATAGTGAGAGAAAAAATAAGAATCCTATGAAAAAATTCTGTTTAGCGGTCCGTACTACCCCACCAGTATGAGTTACGACTTCGCGACAATCGGCACTTTTGTATAGCATTTAATTCTGAGAAAAACTCGTATTTGGACAAGATGATACCATAAAATGCCGCTGAGCTATAAAAATATTAAAAAAATCAAAATTCCCGTGTATTTTAAATGGGAAATCTCCACACGATGTGGACGAGTACTTAATATTAATATTAAGGGCTCAAACTCTCAGGGAATTTTTGGGGGGGGTATTTCCAACAAAATTTTGGGATGGGATCAAAAAAAAAAATAGTCACAAAAAAAGCACCCTATTACAGATTAATAATTCACTTCGGAAGCCACCTCAACGATCTCGATCGGTTAATTCGTTCAGAACTTATAGAATATTTATATACATACAAACATGCATACACTCGAACATCCTCTTAAAAATAGTTCGAATAGTTTCCTAGGACCTCAAAACGTCTAGATCTGTTGAAAACTCGGTTTTTGAAAATCGGACCGAAACCAAAGACTTCCCTTTTTTTTTTAATATATATAATTTTCTGAACGGGAAGTTAAAAATTTATTTTTCCCCTACGTTCATATGCTAGCGTTCTTCCAAACTTCTCTGATGTTTCAAAAGACTCGAAAATTCGATCGAGGCAGTAGTTTAAGCTGGAGGATCAACGTCTAAAAAAATCTATAGAAAATTAGGACTCACTGGTTTATGCTGCAAATCAATTTTTTTTTTTAATCAGATTTGACGTTTTTCAATTTTGTAAATTCACATAAAATTAATCAACGTAGTCTTTTCGCTTGTATAAAAGGCTTAATTTTGATTGAATTTTTTAATTTTAATTTCATTTTACTATGAAATAATTGTTGTCCAAGAAGTTTTATAAAATTTTGTTTTTATGAAAATTTCTAGTTAGTAACTTATTTTGAGTTAAAAAAACCACATTAAGAAAAAAAAGTTTTTTTGCTGAAAATTTTTGAACGATCATATTCAAGCTCCATGTTCCTTTACAAATTTAGTTTAATTGATTGCAAAGTTTTACAAAATTAAATTTGAAAATAATTATTTTCTATTGAAACATTTTCCCTACACTCTTTATATAAATCAGCGGCATTTAGTTTTCAAATTTAATATATAAAAATATTACCATTTGCTGCTTCTTATCTATCACGCTTAGTTTTTACTTTTAATTACCTATAGAGCACAGATCAAATCTCTGTAGAGTATTGAAAATTCATCCAAATGCTTCGGGAAAGCTGATTGGTAGACCAGCATTTATCCCTAGAAAGGGACCAGCGACAAAATTTAACATTGGGATAATGGTTGACCCAACCTCCCTATTCTAGTAACCTTGGTATATAGGACCCACTGCTATCTCAATTTTTTTTTTCTACAGATGGCACTGACTACTATCTGACATGGTAGCCAGTTCTATTTATTTTTTTCCGTGTAGTTGGTATAGCTACACTTTCAAATAGGTGCGGGCACTATGATATAGTACAAGAAACTATAAATATTAGTTAAGATTACTATTTTTTCATACTCATCTCTTTCTAGTTACCACAACCATGCACTTTTCTCTCAGTGTATGGAACAATTATCTTTGTACTGAGAGAGGTAGTAATTAAAAAAGCTTCTGACGGTCAAACGAAGATATTTGGGTTAAGTTAAGAAAAGATGGAGGTGGGTGTAATAGGAGACAGTTCCGTATTACATGACATATTTTTGATGATACATTTACCAGTATATGTTATATTTCCCCGGGAAAAAATGATTTTGCCTAATCATATATGATTATATATGTTCATATATATGATCATATATGATTATATATAATCATATATGAAGTTATATATAATCATGCATGATTATATATGGGGTCATATATAATTATATATAATTATATATGACCCCATACATAATTAGATCTGATCATACCTGGCTGTTATAAGCCCATATATAAGTCTATATATAATCAGATCTGATTATATATAAGTCTATATATAATTAGATCTGATCAGATCTGATTATATATAAGTCTATGTATAATTAGATATGATCATACCTGGCTGTTATGACCCCATATATAATCATACATAAGTCTATATATGATCAGATCTATTTATATATAAGTCTATATATAGTTAGATCTGATCATACCTGGCTGTTATGTCCCATATATAATCATGTACAAGTCTATATATGATCAGGTCTGATCATATATGAGTCTATATATAATTAGATATAATCATACCTGGCTGTTATAACTCCATATATAACCATATATGAGTCTATATATGATCAGATCTGATCATCTATAAGTCTATATATAATTAGATATAATTATACCTAGCTGTTATAACCCCATATATGATCATATATAAGTCTATACATGATTAGATCTGATCAGACATGATTGATACAAACCCATATATAATTAGATATAGGCCTATATATAATTAGATCTGATCAGACGTGACTGATATAAACCTATATGTAGTTATATATGTCTATGATTAAATCTGATCAGATTTCATTGATATGAAACCTATAAATATTTAAATATATATATATATATATTAAATAATATGACAATTTTTTAATATCAATGTTATTAAATTTTTATTCTGTCAACTATCAATCAAACTTAAATCCCCAATACTTAAAAAATGTTCAAAGGTTTCGGCAGTAATTTAAAAGTATAAAGTATCAATTTGATTATTTGAGTTAAGTAATGCCATAAACGTTTCTTAATTGTAAGTGTATAACAGACTAGAGGATCAGACTACAAACCATCGATAACCAAAGTTAAGCAGCATCGGCGTTGGACATTAATTGGATGGGTGACCTCGTAGTAAAATAATTGTCGATGGTTAATAATTTTTTTTTTTTTTTTTTTATTTAATTTTAACCGACATTGATATTGATGAAGACAATAAATCCTAATTAAACTACTTAATTAATAATTTACAGATATTCTAAATGAGATTCTACAAATGACTATATTCGTTCATGCATGATTATATATAATCATATATGATCATGTATAAACAGATCAAGTTATGTATGATCAGACCTGGCCAATTTTTGGATCTGATCATATATAGACAATTATGCATGATCATATATGATTAGGCAAAATCATTTTTTCCCGGGTCTTTGGCCATAATTTTATAAAAAAGTACTAAAATCTCGGTTAAAACGGCGATTTTGCAAATTTTAAGATGTTAAATTGAAGTTTCGAGGAAATAAGTTTTGTTCAATTTTGTTCAATAGTTAGTGGTTTGCGAGTAAAATAAAAAAAAACCATGAAATTCGAGAAAAAATTTACTTTATGATTTTTTACCGGTGAGGCCGGTTACAAAACATCAATTAGCTATGAGCACTTTTATAGAGGAAGAATTCTTCTGTGATTTCTACCTATGGCCGATTATATGTCATGAAATGCGGCAAAGCTATGGATAATTGAAAAAAAAAAAAAAATTAAAATTTACATGTTAATTAAATGGGAAAATTTCAAATTCATTTAGCGAGTACTTAAAATGAAAATTAAGAGCTCATCTGTGGTAAGAATTTTTTTTATATGTTTAGAACATTATTCTGTCAATGGACCAGAAAAAAAAATTAGTCGTTTTAAACGAAGCACCCTAATATATATATATATATATATATATATATATATATATATATATATTTAATGCTTGACAACTTTTTTTTCGATATCTATGACCACCTACTCTATTGGAAATGTTCAATGGCTACAACGGTTGCTCTGTGATCTAGTGATCATTCAACTCTTCTTGTTCCTTCATTATTTTCAAGTTTTTTTTAGAGCTCTTCTTTTTTTCTTTTTAATTTCTGTAACTATGCTGCAGTAATATAAGGTGAGGCTGCAGTTACAGGCACTCCAAACGTCTTAGTTACCACGCTCAAGAAATACTTGTAAGGATTATTATTGTAACATTCACTGGCACTTGATTGGATCACGTTTTGAACTGAGATTTAGTTGATTATTTGAACGTAATTAAAAAGTACCGATACAAGTACAATGAGTATAAGGGCTATTAATACTTACATTAAAAGTTACTAGTTACTATTATTAGGCTACATTAAAAATTATAAAAAATATTCTATGTAATTTGTTGGGTTAATAATTATTAACTAGTGAGATATTATTTACTATCACTAGAAGTATTAAGTAGAAAAATATTATGAATCGTAAAAAACTTTGTGGATTTAAGTTGTAGTATACGACATAGATGAATTTATTGTTAAAAAATGTGTCATCTCTCTCAATTTACTCCTTACAATACTTTCTTTGTCCATTAAATAGTAAAAAGAGTAGCGCGGTATAAATCAAACGTGAGTCCTCAGCATTCTGCTCGAGATTAAGGATCGATCGGCATTCGTCCCAATGCAATTTCAGGCCCGGGAAACGTTTTAATCGTACCGCTAAACATTCATGGCTTGTCTTGTAGGCCCGCGCCACGTCGTCGGCGGCCAAACAACAACGGAAGAATATTTGTATGTTCTTCTTGTGTTTTATCGCAACTGCGCTGTCCAATCCTTTTTTCAAACACATCCAACGATGGTAAAGTCTTTCAACAACATAAAAAGATTATTATATGTCAAATGCCTTAGATGAATTTTGACTTCAAATTAATACAAACTTTATTTATTTTATTTTGTTATGCTTAATTATATCAATGTTATTTTTATATAATTATTTTGTTCTTTTTATATAATTATTTTGTTCTTTATATATATATATATATATATATACATTCGGCTCAGATCAAGATTTTGATGTATAACCATGCATTAATTTGAAGTAATTAAAGTCCACAATTAATTTATCATTTTGATCTAAATCAGTCCTTATAAATTATCAAAGTCTAAAATACGACAATTGACTTGTTAGAAATGAAAATAAGACAAATATATACAAAGAAGATTGAAGTATTCAGTTTAAAAAATTTTAGTTTTATTATAAAAATAAGAAATTGAAATTTTAAAAACACCATTTATCATTAATGTAAAAATTTGATTAATAATTATAGAAATTATACAAGTGCATATTAATTTCTGTTATATTTTTCATTGAAACTTGTTATTAAAATAAAGTTCTTAATCATTTATAATATTCATAAAAACGATCAAATCTGATGAAATATGATCAGATAAAGTTATGTCTCGTCCCCTTAGAGGAAACGGTGATTGGTCCAAGCTTGGTAAACGACTGGCGCAACTCTACATAACTTTGGGACAAGAGTTAAATTGAAGCTTGGCCCAAGCCAGTCTAAGTCTCGAAATGATAACCTCCTCCCAAGCTTGGCTGCCAGACTTGTGCCACGACTGTTGCTAAATAAGCACCTATGCTTATTAAAAATAAATTGAAAAAAAAAAAAAAAATATTAGTAGACATGTGCGGGATGGTAACATATGGAAATAAATTTGTACACAGAGAAATCAGGTGGATCGATGAAACTAATTTTTTTTTTGCATTTGCTGGGTCTCGAACCTGGTCCTTCATGACTGCTAGGCAAGCATCTTATCCACTAGGCTGTTACGCTGTTCACAGAAGCCAGGAGTTTTTAGGTACCATTTGTTATTTAGACTGGCAAGCCAAGGCTTGTCACTTGAGCATTGGCTGAACCTTGTCCCAAGACTGGCAAACCAAGGCTTGTCACTTGAGTATTGGCTGAACATTGGCCCAAGACTAGCAAACCAAGGCTTGTCACTTGAGCATTGGCTGAACCTTGTCCCAAGACGGGCAAACCAAGGCTTGTCACTTGAGCATTGGCTGAATCTTGTCCCAAGACTGGCAAACCAAGGCTTGTCACTTGAGTATTGGCTGAATCTTGGCCCAAGACTGGCAAACCAAGACTCGTCACTTGAACGTTGGTCGGATCTCGGACCAACCTTGGGAGGCCGAGCCTCGGTAGCCCAGTATTGTGCCAAGACTGGCCCCGTTGTCAATATTTTTTTTCCTACAAGGGTCGGAGAGTGATGTTTCGCCTGATTTTATATCTGATTTAAATCTATATATTGTATGAAAAAATCTGAACTATAATTCGAAAAAAATAATTAGATCTGACAAGCTTTGTTCAGAAATTAATAACTATTATGTTAAAATTCAATATTTAACTAAATATGGCCATGAATCGGAATTCATTTTATTTTATCCTGATAATGATTTGTGTGAGCAGTTAAATTATGTATTGCTATTGCAAAAATGAATAAATAATTGTGATCAATAGTTATATATATTATGAAAAATAACAATCAATCAACGTTTTTTGAGTATTTTTAAAAAGTATTAAAAAAAGTTCTGCCATTTAGTTAATGGTTATATTTATTTTCTTAAACTTTATATAATGATAATAAATTATAATTGACAACTGTTCGAAATAAGTGCATTCATTCGAGAGAATATTGTTCAGATTGATATGCTTATAGGTGAGATCCTGTATATATATAATGTATGACTCCAGTTAAACGTAAGTGTATCTTCTCTTTTAGTTTGTATTTACGAGTGATATATCACGAAAGTAACAAAACCTTTGTCACTCCAGACTTATTTTGTATGTATGGAGCACAGTCTTTACTACTTTACTTTTGCTTTGGCATCCTGGTATTATAAAGACATCCAAACAAAAGTGAGAATGATCTCTACAGAGTATATAATATCCCAAAGTACAAACTTGCTTGCAAATTACATATTTAAAGTTACTATCTTTCTTAGAAATATCTGCCGCTGATATCTTAACAGAGAACTTATTCAGACAATTATTCGAATAAATTATGTGGAATAACTACAAGTAAATATTGTAGACATGCAAAGTTTGAGTAAATTATGTATTATGTGTTGTATTTTGTATCGTTGAACTTTTATAATTATATAGAAATTACTAGTAGCTTTCATGCATACATAATTTTTCTTATACATTTTTATAATGATTTATATATACTTCAGGAAATTTTTTTTATATCTTAGTTAATTCTTTTTGTTTCTTATTACGTCTCAACTTGCAATATTCATTTATCATTTTTATTAATTTGTTTTTTTTTCACTTAATTTTTTTACGTTAACGACAATAATAAAGAAATAATTTTTATTATCGTTATTAATATAAGAGTAATTTACTGTTAATTAATTAGACAAATTGAAGCTTAAAAAAGAAATAACTCAGTAATTTTGAGATAATATTGTGAAAAAAACCCATCTATATTTATAGATTATTTAATTGTATCGATTATTAAAGATAATTATTTAACAATAACTTAACTAGGACATTTCACAGATAATAAATATATTTAAAAATCCATTAAAACTGATTAGTGTGATATCATATTGCAAAGTAAGTTAAATATATACTTTAAATTATTTGTTACTTGGAAAAAAAAAATTATCACGTGAAGTGAATAATATTTGTATTACTTAGTGTCAATTTTAATAACGTGATTATCATTGCGTTATGGAATAAATAAACTTTAGTCTTAATAACTGAACTGCATATTTTGAACAAAGAAGTATTAAAGCTCTCATGCGTTACAATCATTTGCTACATTGTATTATGCTAATATTATTTCATAGATATAATAATTTTTTCAGATCTAATTATAATTAGTTATAACTGCCACGGAAACCGTGTAATTGAAAATCATATTTTACTTAAAATTTACATGGATAGTGCGCACGTTTTGCTGGGAAAATATTTGGTGCATAACCGACAGCTAATATGATTTAGTATTCATATTAGGTCATTTTTGACTAATTATTGATAAATGATTAAACTTAAGAAAAGAAAATTTCATCAGTCTGTTGATCAGTTTTTATTATGAAAAGATTACAAAATTCCGCTTGAAAGCCATAATGAAAAATAAATTTTAAAAAATATTTATCAGAATTTCAATCCTCATAAAATCGATGAAAATTAGGGAAAGGGGGGAGGGGGGTAGGGTAGGCAAAACGGGGTACCCCCAAAATTTTATGAAAAAAAAAAAATTTTTTTTTTTTCGTCTGATTACTATAAATCCGATATATTTGCGTATTTTTAGCCCTACGCATGACACCTAAGGCAAAATGGACCAGCTGGAAATTCTGAAATCATGATTCTTTAATATTTTTCTCGTCAAATTAAAAAAAATTAAATATCTTAATCCATTTTTCGGCTGATTTTCTACAGCTGGGGCAAATTTGGCCACTAAAAATATTTGAAAATAATATTTTATTTTTTAATTGATAAAATTTTTTAAGTAATTCCAAATAATCTGTAATTAAAAAAATCAAAAAACGCGTTTTTTGGGTTCAAAATAATGACAAATACGAAATATAGAATTGTTTTTTTTTTATTTAATAACAATTAGTATTAAGCTAATCGAGGGGAAACGATTTATTACACCTAAAAAATTTTTTTTGAGTATTATAGAACCAAAAATAGTTGTCAAGAGAAAGAAATACATTCTTAATGATAAAAACAATCTAAAAAAAAAAAAAAAAAAAAAATTCTCATTTTTTGGAAAGAGGCCTCTCTGCCCCACAAAAAAATTTTTTTTTTGCCTCCGTATCCACCAATGATGTGGAATGTAATTTTTCTATATGTATATTACATATAAAAAATTTAATTTAATGAAATTTGATCAATTTTCAGAAATTTTTTTTTTCCACCTTTTTTTAAGGGTACCCCTTTTTGCCCGCCAAAAATAAAAATTTTATTTTGCAACGGCAGCTAAAAATTTCGTCTATTTACCTTGAATGCCATTAAAAACAAAAAGATTTAGCGTATTTTAGTCCTCTAAAACTTAGTATTTCCTTAGGTACCCCCTTTTGCCCACCCTTCCCCTATAATAAAATGATTATTTTAAAAAATTATTTAAGTTGAGTTCATCAGTTTCACGACCTTCTGGTAGATTTCAACTGTCGTCTTATTAGATAATTGTAAGAAAAAGAAATCATGGAAGTAAAATTTTTAATTACTTCAAAAATTTTGAATTCCTATAAAATCATTTAAATACAGTCCAACCAAGTTATGAGGCTAACTCGGCAAGGTAGGGGATAAAATTCTTAGAATTCGGATTCCCCCACTGTACTGATAGAAGAATTTTTTAGCATTTAAAAAGATTTTTTAATATTTAAGAAATTATTTTTTAGGTATAATTTTTTTGTATTAAACAAATACTTCTTAATCAATAATCAGTTTTTAAAAATTGATTAAATTTCAGAGATTTGATAAAATTTCGAAACAAATCGGTCACGCTAATTTTGTGTTATGTAACGAAAACTACAAAAGAAATAATTTTTAATGTGTATCTCACGAATCAGTTGGAAACGTTATTCTACTATCACTATAATAATTTTTCTATAAATTTTTATTGTAAAAACTACACGGAGAAAATTAAGTAATTGGGTTTATTATACTAAATTTTTAACTCCAATTATCTAGAATTATTGGAACGTTTTTCAGTGTAAAAAAAGATAGTGTTATAATTTTTTTTAATAGAATTAATAATATCAGGATTAGGGTGACCCAAAAAAACCAACTATTTTTTTTTTCGAGTCTCTTATGAAAATTTTGTTGATTTAAGATGTTTCAAGAAGCCTCTCTAAAAATCAGGCAGCAATAGTTTATATTTGTGAAATCATGACTACGCTGAAACTTTAAGATGGTAACTATTATAATTTCTGATGGTAACTGTTACCATCTGGATTATAAATATAACTATCTAGAATCCCGGGAAAAAAAGTTCTTATATGATCATATAGAAATCATATAAAAGTGACTCATATAAAATCATATAAAGTTTTATAATGAAATTGGTCCTATAAAAACTTATATGACTTTCTAAAATCTTATATAATCATATAAATTTAGATATACCCGGTAAAAAATGATTTAACCTAATCATATATACAATAAATTTTATATGATTAGATCTCAAAATTGGCAGGATTTGATGATATATAATTATATACAATCATGCATGAACAAAAAAAAACACCTATCGGTTAATTGCAATTTTGCCAAGGGGTCATCCATCCAACTAATGTTCTGTCTCAATGCTGCTCAACTTTGATGATCTCTTGATTGCCGTCTGGTTCTCTAGTCTGCTTTACCCTTATAAGTATTTGACAATCTATAGCATTACCTAAATCAAATGATCAAATTGATACATTCTACATCAATAATGCACCAAATATAATCAAATTTTATCACATTAGTGTTTTATATAAAATTGTAAATTTCTTTAAAATAACCTGCTCATAAGACCATAGAAATTTATATATAAGAATCATAAAACTATATAAACTTTTATATATAATTATATATGATTTTATATAACCGTATTGAACTCTTTTGTACTTATACAAATTTATTTATAAATTCATATAAAATCACATCAATTTTCATTAATTATCTGAATTCGTAGAAAAATTTTATAAGGTCATATAAGATTTCATGTGATCATATATATATGATCATACATGTTTATGTATAATCATATAAAACGTGCTCTTGTAATTTCACAATGTTATATATAACTTTATATGAAGTTACATCGAATTTTATAAAAATTTTATAAGATTATACGAATTATTGTAAGAATTTTATAAGATCATATGAGTTTTTATATAATCATATATGACTGCATATAATGTATAACATTTTATCTGGTAATGTTATAAACTCATATATAACTTTATAAAAAATCATATCAACTATTATAAAATCCTTATAAAATTATATAAATTCTTATAAGATCATATGAATCCTCATGAGAATTTTATAAGATTATGTAAGCTTTCATATAATCATATATAAACACATCTGTTTATATATGATTCTATAAGAACTTTTTCTCGGGTTTATATAAAATCACATCAATTTTTATAAAATCCTTATAAAACTATATAAATTCTTATAAGATTTTCATGAGATCATATGAACTTTTATATAATCATATATAATTATATATAAGCATATAAAACATTATCTAGTACTTTTATAAAGTTATATATAACTTTATATAAAGTCATATCAATTTTTATATAGTCCTCACGAGAGTATATTGATTCTTATAAGAACTTTATAAGATCATAAAAGCTTTTATGTAATCATATATAATTTTTATATATTTCTCATATGATCATATATAAATTGTATATGAACATATATGTTTATATATGATCATATAAAATCTTTTTTTCCCGGGATAATAATAGTAATTAACTCTAGTTAACATACAGGATTGTAACAACTATTATATATATGGTGAATGTTACACTGAAAAAAAAAAAAACTTTTCCCAAGTATAAATACTTCATTTAAAGAAATATTTACTCGGTACTATACAAACAAATAACATTCTTAATCATAGTAAATATGTATTTCAACCGAATAATATTTTCTTGATTTAAGAATTTCTATACTTGTTTTAAGAAAATATACTTGATCGGAGTATATTTTTACTAAGATTAAACAAATATTTACTCGGTAGGATACAAACATTTATATACTTGAAAAAAAATTTTTTTTCTCTCAGTGTACAATTTAGATGATTTATACAATCATCTAGATACACGGAAAGAATTTTTTGATAAAAATTACTCTGTAATTTCAAGTAATCCTGGGCCGTTGCAAAAAATTGGTATTTTTTGTTTTAAATTTAATTTTTTTTTGTTTAAATATTAACGTTGCTAGACCATGTTTTACTCTACTACTGAGTAATTTTTTAAAAGTCTTATATTTAATCGATTATTGTGAATATCTCATCTTAATCTATTCATTTTTACTCCATGTGATTAATTTTTACTCCCCAATATACCATTCTTTTAAACCCATTAACTTTTTGATGAAAAACTGCCTATAACTCAAATAAAATTTCTTATCTATGGAAGTAATTTTTACTCTAAACTGCAGAGTAATATTTCAGTAGTCTCCGTTAATCTTCGGTTATTATCGGCTTCAATTAAATGTCTTTTATTTTGCTCGCGACAACTTACATATGTTACGCACACAAACGTAGGCTTGGAAAAAAAGACGATCTCTGTATCTCTCTATAACAATATTTATTTTAAAATTAAATAGTATATTACACACCTAGGGAAGTAAAGTAAGAAATGTCTCAGATCACATGTAATTGTTGGCCGAGGCGAAGCCGAGATCAACAAACATGTGATCTGAGGCTTTCTTATTTACTTCCCGAGGAGTGTATACTATTTTTCTCCTCGACGGAGGCGGAAAGCGGCAACTTCGTTTTGCACAGCGGGACGAAAGTTGCACTTTCCGCCCGGAGGTGAGAAAAAGAAATTTGTATCTTTTCTTTTTCAACACAATAAGAGTAATTTTTTTTTTATTATTTTTCAAAATATTTTTTTTAATTCATATTCTAAAGCAATTAGATGATTTTTAGATTTTTTATGAAAATTTCAACCTATTAATTGTAATTTTTATTGTAATTCAATATAAATTTTATAAATTGAATCATCAACTTTTTATCATAACCTACGAGTAAAAATTGAATTAGAGAGAATTTATTTAAACAGCCGCTAGGTGTAATTTTTACTCGTAATTGTGAGTAAAAATTAATCTGATTGATTTTTACTCACTGAAAGAGTAAAATTTCGTAATTCGAAAGTAAAAAGTCGTAATGGCCCAAGATTACTCGATTTAGACTAATTTTTAGAATAAATAACATGGCAATATTCATACGAAAATTCTTTCCGTGTAGTATTCACTACTATCTATTGATGATAGAAAATTTTACCATAACTAGATAGTAATTCCTATTACTTAATTTTCTCCGTGTACCGTAAAGTTCTCTGAGTGTGTATATTTTTTTTGATCAATGTAAGTTTTTAAATCTATTCGATTAATTAAGGCATATTGTGGCAAAATTCTCAAAAAATCACATAATAAATACAAAGAAAATACATAGTAAGATTTCTATGAAAATTACTTAACAAGCTGTTCAATAAAATCATAGAAAATTAAATGTAAAGAAAATTAACACCTCTTTTCAATTTAATGTATACGTGTGAATAAAATGGCTAGAATAAACAAAAGATGCACGAGTTGAAAGAAAAAAAAAAAAAGGAAACATAAGGAACTACTTGAAAAGTCTAGAATTGTAGAAAGGACATCACGTCGGGTTTCTTTATTTATTTTTTTCTCAATCTTTTTATTCTTTATACAAGTGAATTCGGAAGCAAATAAACTTTCGAAATGTCTGATGAAGAGTTGTTTGTTTATATTCTGTCGTTCGTATTTCTGTACTACCCTTTAGCAATTTTATTTTTTTTTTTTCGTTAAATTTCCGGTAAAAATTCAACGGTTTAATTTTTCTTAATAAGCAATACAAATAGAAAGATCGAAGTAAACAGTAAAATAAAATTAATAATTCTTATATAGAATTTCTTTTGTTGGTAATATCATTATAGTCAGATAATAAAATAAAATGTTTCACTAATTATCTTTAAATAATAATATTATTTATTTTCGATATTTGAGAGGACAATAATTTGTCGTTTGTATATTCTTGGCAGCAAAGAAAAAAGAAATTTAGTCAAGAGCATTCGTGTGTTCTGGATAACGGAACCTGCCACGAGCAAAATGCCCGGTTATTTTCCGTTTGAGCTGGTACACGCGTCCAGTCGTAGAATAATCTAAAGAAGATGGACAAGGGGACAAGAGTTAAGGGAACAAGGGGAGGAACAAGCGGAAATTTTCCCTTTAAAATGCGGAGTACTCCAGCGGTCGATGTAGTCAGGGTCGACAGACGAGAGAAAAACGTAGAAAACCTCGATCAGGAGGTGGAGGACTCTCTTTCCATTCACTCCGTAAATGGCTTCCTTTATTCCTCCTCTTCACCCTCTTCCTACTAATACTTCTTGACTTTCTTTCTCATCCTTGGAAGCTTTTCCGCAGAATCCATTTAGTCTAATACATCCAACCATTATTTGATTCCATCCATTTCTATTGAAATCTTTTATTTTTTATACATACAAAGTATACATATTTATTTAACTTTACTTAACATTTATACTTTTTTCAATCAATATAGATATAAGTTTAATATTAATTATGGCTCGATAAAATTTTTGTTAGATTTTTAATTTTTTTCTGATTAATTATCTTTTAATTATTTATGTTTACATTTTTTTTTATGTTTCAATTATAAATATGTTTTTTTCTATTATGAGAAATGTGATTATGGAAAAATATGACATTTTAGTGTATAAACAGGAAGATACAACTCTTTGTCGCAAAGAAGGGTACACTGTAAAACATTTTTGGTGTGAAAATGGTCCCCGAGGACTTTTCACGTTCTGCACCAGTCTACAACGTTTGGTGTTATTAGCTCAAATATTATCCGATAACATGATTTGTTGTAAAAATTATTAAGTAATATACACGTTGCAGCACTAGTACATCATTATTGTTATGACTGTTAGTTATTAAAAAATCAAAATTAAATACCAAATGTTGAAGTAATCAAGAGTTTTAAATAAACAACTCATACATTTACACCTTTGGTAGGGTGAAAATTCGAACGCACATGGTCCAAAATTTAACACCATGCATCGTGTAGTCTTTAAACCAACAGTTTTGCAAATTTTAACACCAAATCATTCACACCACACCGTGGACTCAAAACTTTTTACAGTATAGAAGCGAGAAAGCCAAATTCAATTACACATTGCAAGCAGATACACCAGAGGACAGGTTAAACCCGACTCTCAAGAAGTAGTTGTCAAGAGTGTTATGCCATTTACTTGGCAATCCACGAACTCTCTGATCATTGGTCGAGCTGAGACTAGTCTTGTGCACCCGGTTCTAGTATTTTCAACGAGAAGTGTCACAGCCTCTCTGTTGAGTTTTATAAAAAAAATAAAAACTTTATTGAAAAATCGAAACATTTTATCACGACAAAATTGTTAAATTTTATTTTATTTAACTTGCTTCTATTCATAAAAAATAAATAAAAGTAATTTAATCGGTGTTCCCACCCTTGTTGTAGAATTGGCCCTTTTGGACGGAAATCTTTTAGGGTAATATTTGCCTTAGAATCATAGGGGGCGTATAGGGAGAGAAGACACTCGCGAATGACATAGTGAATTGAGGCACGGAAGCGAGGGCAGTAGTAGCCGCAACCCCCTTATTAGATTACCCAACGTGAATATAGTCTAGTACGAGTGTTCAGTGCATATTCTTGGCTGAGAGTTGACAAAAAATGAAACCCTGAGTTTATTGTTGTGTTATTCTTATTTTTTTTAATATCTACTTTAACACACTACGTGGATCAAATTATTATTGAATAATGTTAATCATCTTTTACCTCAACTTTACTTTTTTGCATTTTTGTTCTAATGATTTTTTTATTGATGAACAATTTATAAAAAAAGGTCAAGAATTCTTGTGATAAAATTTAAAAAACACACGTATTCTAAGAAATTAAAAGTTAATAAAATAAATTGCGTTCATTGAAGGTTGCAAAATAAATAATATTTTTAGGAAAAAAAAACTTTGGGTGCTCAGTGGAAGGGATAATAGATGCTTTGAAAATATATATATATAAAAAATAGACAATAGATTATTTTTTGGATAGAAGAAAAATATTCAACGAAAACCGATGCATGATTTTAAACAATGTACAATCACTGATATTTGAAGATAGTTTTAATGGTCAATTTGAAAATTTGTCGCATGATGTGGCGTTAAAATTTTTTATATTTTTTTCAATAATACGTTTCTACAAGAGTTAGGAGTAACGATAATGACTTAGCAGCTGCTCTTATTTTTTCCTTGCTCGTGAATCAATTTTTAACTCACCCTAAATCGCTGTTTGGAAATATATAAAAAGTTGGAGGTGAATCTTTTGATTAAAATGAATTACATGTAAAAAATTGAATATCCTTGTGTTAAATAAATTTACGAATGATTGATGCTGATAATTTAACACGTATTGTAAAATTTTTCAATAACGCTAACATTCCATCCTCATGAATCGTTAAAAATTCCGGAATATTAATACTCCATTAGAAAAAAAAAATTTTATTTTACAAACAATTAAAATTCAATGATTCACAATAATGATATTTATTAACAATACTATTTCAATACTTTCTTGGCAATTGTATTAATTAAAATCCATATCCTTTATAAATATATAATACTCATTCACGTATATCACACAACAGGAAATACCCATAATATTTAATAAGAAGTCCTTCATAATTTAAATGAACGGAAAAAAAACAGTAATTAAAATGGTTAGCTAATTCTTATAATAACAGACAATTAATCTCTTAAGTAGATAATTTAAAAAATTTTAAGTATTTAAAACTGGAGTCCCGATTACTAGCGCCATCTATTTCTTTTTCAACAACCTCAAAAAGGTCACAATTTTTTTTTTCTTTTTATTCAACCCCCTTATAAATTTTTTGCTTGATAGTCTTTTATTCAATTTTTTTTTATTTGTTGCCTCTTTCCCGCTGTAGAATATTTTTTGAACGACATTACATGTACTCAAGGAAGGCATCTTTCTCTACGAAGAAATTTGAGCTAGTTTTGATGCATAGAAAATGCAACCAAGCGGTTGCCTGATATATTGAATCGTCATAGAGCACTCGCGTGCATCAGGCTAAATTCATTGTCCTGTCATTCACGCATCATCCCCCGCCTCACATACACATAATTCTTTATTGCATACTCATACGTACATTGTACAATTGTATATGTGCATGTATATAAACCTATAAAGTAATGGTGATATATATATTCATATAATATATACGAGAATGAATAAAATGAAAGAAAAAAATAAACCACTCCTAATTCTCTTTTGGCGCACTCCGTGTCTTCGTGACCCCCTGACCTCCCTTGATACATACTAAAGCCCGACAGAGTTGTAATTCGAGATTTTTTTATAGTAAACTCTTACGTCTTAAAAATGTTACTTGGATTAACGTAAACATACATTTGAATCATCCATACAAGGCCAGCTTCTTGAAATGGAAAGATCACTGAAGACTTCATAGATTCTTCTTTTTTTTCATTACGATTTTTTTTTTTTTTTTTTTCACTGCATCAATATAAATTTCCTAGTATTGGATAATAAATAATCCGATCTTTTAATCAATTACGTCATTAAATAATTAATTACAAAAAAAGTTTAGTTTATTTCATGTAAAAAAATGATTTTGATTATTGCCCGGGTCAAAAATAAAACTTGATTTAGACTTGGTTTACCAAGTCGAAATTTGGAGCCGTTTTTCACAAGACAAACTCGATTTTTTTTTACGGAGGTATGAAATATATTAAGTTTTCGCCTTGGTTTAGACTTAACTGGCTTACTTAGTCACGATTTAGGACGAAAAAGTTGAAATCAAGTCGAAATTGACTTGGTTTAGACTTATTCGACTTAAAATGTAAGGCGAAAAAGTCTAAATCAAGTCGAAACTGACTTGATGTAGACTTATTCGACTTAAATTATAAGTCGAAAAAGTCAAAACTAAGGTGAAATAATTTTGATATATTAAGGCGAAAGTAAAGCGAATAAATGACTTTTTTTCGACTTGGTTTAGCAAGTCGAAAGTAATGTGAATGACTATCATGCTCAAAGTAAAGGATGAATAAGTTGAAACTAAGATGAAAAAAGTTCAAAAAGTTGAAAAAAATTAAATTTAAGTCGAAAAAGTCGAGATCTTATCAAAAAATCGTCGGCAAATCGATGACTTCAAAAGAAAATAAGGCGAAGTGAGCCTGAATCAAGTTTTATTTTTGACCCGGGTGTAAAGAAAAAGCAGATTTGATTTATTAATACATTTGTTAAATGCAGATCTTTTAATTAAGAAAAGCTTGAATACATATTATAACGTGATATATGGAAGTATTTATACACTGTAAAAAATTGATCAAGTGAACGTGGAGTGGATGACTTTTCATCTATTATATTCCGTTGGAGTGAATATCACTCCGTAAGGGAGTTTTGGAAACTATTAATTATAAAAAAAAATTACTAATACATAGTAAAATCAGGTCTTTAATTTTTTGACATTTATATTAAGTACTAAAATAATTACGGGCTCACTTTACAAAAATTCACACGAAATGATTTTTAAAAATTATAAGTAGCTAATAACGAAAACGTTTACGTTTCTATGAAGTTAAAAAAATAAACTTTTTATTTTCCGTCATTAATATAATTTCTTTAAGTCACAGACTGTCAGATGACTTACATCAATCTTACCATAAAATGAAAATTTGTACTGCCCCATACAAAGTTTGGAAATCAACCCTTGGATGGCCCATCGCCGGGCGAAGTATGATGATTAACGGCCATTTAATAGCAACTTTTAATGGCCCATGAACGGCTAAATATACAAATGATAACGTCGGCCCATTAATGGCGCTCGACTATCGGCCGATTAATGGCAGCCAGCAATCGGCCAAGCAAGCAAATAAATTTAATTTAAAAAAATTTTTGTTATTGTTATCCTAGTAGAGTTCATGAGCATTAACATTTAAGCCAATTAAGTGAGGTAAATGATATTGAAAAACCTCGATGAAAAATTCTGCTGGGCTCCGGGCGCAAACTGTCGTCTTTCTGATTGCTGAGTCTGAACCGTAGCTACTGGACGAACCTACTAATGTTGAGCTGATACTTTTGAATGATCTACTTATTCATTCTACTATAACCACTCGGTTTTATGAAATATAAAGAGGAATTTAATTAATATTTTCAATTATTTAGAAAAAAAAAAAATTATTTCGTACTATTTTTATTATAATAACAAAATTTTTAAAAATAAAACTTATTAAATTTAATTGATTATTTATCAAGGTCCTAGTAGAATTAACTTGCTCTACTACTATTATCAAAAATGACATTTATTATAAAAATTCATGACTTATTTTTCAATTAAATTAATTTTTATAAATATAGTTATAAAATTACGGTCGTTGGTTGCAAATAACAACGAACTAAAAAATATTTTAATTGTTAGTTGTAAATAACTTTAATCGAAAAATTAAAATATATTATTAATTTAAAAAAAACTATAATCATAAGTTATTTGTAGGGGAAGGGGGGCAAAACGGGATAGACCGGCAAAATGGGATACCCTCAAAATTTCGTCAAAATTTTTTTTTCTCGAAAAACTTTCGAAAATGGTCAAAAACGACATCTAGTGTCATTTTACACTATTAAAAGCTAAAAAAAAACATTTTTATATTTTTTGCGAAAAGTATAAATGAAAAAAATGTACAATTTTTATCGTACTACAAATTTATTTTCATGAAGTATCACAAATTAAGAAATTTATTTCTTTAATTAACTCAAGAACAATAACAACAATAATACTAATAAAAACTCTAAAACTGTAGCATTAGTAATCATCATAATTTTAACTGTTACATTGTAACTTTCATAATTTTGTAATATTTTATAACTTTAGTGCTATAATATCACATTATTAACAGTTATGTTAATTTTCTAATATTCAATATTTAATTATTTCTCTTATAAAAATAATTTCTTTGGAATGAAAACTAACTAACATTATTTTTAACATAAGTATTAAAATTTATAATAAATAACGATAACGATATATAACTGATTCATCTTTAATGAAAGATAAATCTCTAAAATTATTCACAATAATCACAGATAAATTGAGTATCGTCGTCCGAAACACCAGCACATGAATCATGAGCCCACTTATGACAAAGTTGGCATTGCGTCCAAGATTCAAACGATTCACTGTACTTTTGTTGAGAGTAAATTTTATTACTTACATCAATTTAGAAAGACATTATTACATCAATTTTATTCACTTGAAAAAAAAAAAAAAAAAAAAATTTACTTTTTTTTGGGGTATCCTATGTTGCCCGCAGAAAATGAAAATTTTTTTTCTGATGGCAGTCTAAAATTCGCTATATTCATTTCAAATAGAATCAAAATGAAGCCAATTTACGATATTTATGTCCCTAAAAACTAAATTTTTCGTTAAGTATCCCGTTTTGCCCCCCCCCCCCCTTCCCCTATAATTAATAATTGATTAGTAGATTTTTTCATTTAACAAGAATCATGGACTACTGATTCACTAACAGTGGCCCAACGTTGTGAACCGATAATCGGCCAGTCATAAGTAGCCATTCATTGGCCAGCCATCGGCAGCGTCGTTTAAAAAATTAAACGGCTGCTGGTAATTAATCAGGTTTGGGCGATTACTAATTGCCAATGCTTGGCCGAATGACGGTAGTCAGACATCGGCCGATCTACGGCATTTTTTCCATTAACGGCGACTTTATATGAGGCACCAAAATATATAATATTCCCATAAAAACTGTGTCACTATGACTATTAAATAATTTAATGTTTTCACTATATGTATATGGGTCAATCCGCCAAATAAAGTTATTTTTACATAGCGACCCTCGCCAATTTGGTTTAAAATTCATGAAGATGTTCTATACATTAAAAAAAAATTATCTGAAAATTTGATCCTTTAATACGCAGCCGTTTCGAAGTTGTGATTTTTTTAATTTTCGAAAAATTATTTTTTAACTTTATCATCAATTTTTTTTAAAGTAGAATAATTTTTATAAGAATGAACACGTGACAACTATGTATAGGAAATCTTCAGAGCTGTTTAATAAAAATATTTATTTTTTATTTTAAATAACAGACGATCCTTTAAAATTCGATTTAAGTAGGAAAAACGATTGATACGTCTAACTTGGTATTTTTTTCTGAAAGCTGAGACTTTTTCTCATACTACCCATACAGAGCACGGTGATCGGTTGATCATCGGACTATGATAGCCGTCCGATCCTCGAGCATCGGCTGAGGATCGGAATATGTATAGGAGCAAGACTCGCTGGGCATCGGATGTTAACATCAGCGCGAGGCTGCCGATTGAGCATCGGCCGAGGATAGTAACCGAGTATCGGCCGAGGATAGGATACGAGGATTATCCTATTGTAGTTGCCTAGGATCGGCTCATCCTAATAATTTTGTCTCAGCCAAGAATATTGACCGACCAAAATTTAGTATCTAAAACACTTGAAATAAATGATTAAAAAATTTAATTTAGTAATGAAAATACTCCAATTAAATAATAAAAATTCACATCTAGAAGTTTAAATACTCAAGTTCAATAATTAAAAATTGAAGATTAGTATTTACAATACTCGTGATCGATATTTAAATATGTTAATTTAGCATTTAAAATTCTTAAATTTAATAATTATATATTTTCATTTAGTATTTGAACAACTTAAGTTCAGAAATTAAAAATTTATCTTCAGTAATTACAATACTTGAGAAACATAATTAAATATTCTCATTTAGTATATAAAATATTCAAGTTCACTAATTAAACATTTATATTCTGTATCTAAACATAATCCGTATGGATTCTTCTTCGGATTCCTCTGCGCTGTTTGATATGACTGAAAAGCATTCCAAAAATCTACTCTTAAGTATTTTCCCCAAGGGTACTTGTTCTTTTCTACTAGGATATTCTCCTGTAGCGAGTAGTTGCCAGAGCGACTTTTTCAGTTTCAGTTTTCAGTTTCAAATTATGTTTATTCATTTTCTTTAACTTCTACATTATATTTTACAATGTATTACAAATTTTAAGTATTTACTAGTTCCCGTTCTAAGAACTTTTACCTAGTAGAAATTTATTATATATTTTACACAATAGAGCTTTTAAAAGAAATAATCGATCTGCGTTAAATATGGGAAAATAAAAAATACAAAAACCCATAGTACATAAAAATAAATAAATATACATAAGTTATAATTAACAAGTTTGAAGATTTCTTAAAAGTACTATACTATACATAGTTGATTTGGCATTTTGTACTTAAGGCAGGGATGTCTTTTTTTTTATTTTACACACAGTTTTCAGAATTTCGTGCGTATTTAATCTATTAGAGCGACTTTGTCACTCCTTTGAACGGAACTTATTACTTCTATTCTAACTGTCCAACTAGGAAAATGTTGCAGCGCTCTTCTGCGACTAGCGGTGACTCTTGGTACTAATTTTTTCTCTTGCACTCTGCGTCTGCACGCTTTGTTATTTTCACTCGCTTTATTTTTTCTCTCTCTCTCTTTATTCATTTAAATTTATTTATTTTTTTTTACACGCATTATTTTTTTTGCGTTCATTTGTTTTTTTTTTTAATAATTTTTTTTTTTATACGTGTAACTGTTGTGATTTGTCACACCATGAAAAAAAAAATTCCTTAAGCTGAGAAAAAAATACTCTCGAACTGAAAAAAAAAATCACTTGGGCTGAGAAATTTTTTTTACTTAGTTTAAAATTTTTTTTCGTTTTAGTTCAAGAACTTTTTTTTTTGACTTAATACAAAAAATGTCTTTAGCCAAGAATAAGTTTCTTGATTTGAGAAAAAAATATTTTCGAACTTGGAAAAAAATTGCTTGGTCAAAGAAAGATTTTTCTTGGCTTACGTAATTGCTTTTTTTAATATATAAAAATATGTCAACACAATTCAAGAAATAATTTCTTGTTACAAGTAACTTATGTATCTAGTAATATATTATTAGATCGAAGCAATAGTTGCTCAAAATAAGAAATATTATACTTCAATTCAGGAAAAATTTCTTGTTTTAAGTATTTACACAAATAAGTATAAAAAATACTCGAAAAAAATTTTTTTTTCTCTGAGTGTATCATCTCCACAATCACTAAAACTATTCTCATCACTATCATTATTACTATTAAATACACTATAATTAATTTCTTTATTCACAACATTATTCACAATTGTTTCACCGTGTAAATTATCATGATCACCATCATTTATAATATGATGATTAACAATTAACACTGAGGGTGTATTAGGCGGTTGAGATCTATTATCCATGTATTTTTATAATGCCCGATGTTTTCTTACACGATCAGACATGATTTTATAAATTACAAAATTTTTTTTAATCATAACGATAAATTTATTTTCGGTTATATTCAGTAAGAATTGCTTCGGTCTAATAAAAAGTATTACAGGTAAATAATGCTTAAAAATAGCTGATGTGATATTTAGTGCGCATGCGCAAAAGAAAATTTATCATATCGTCGACCGAGAATCGGTTGATGATCGGATTTCATTGTTATTACTATAGTTCGGTTACCGATGGTGTCACAGCCATAGGCTGATAATGGAACACCGACGCTCGACCGAGCATTGGTAGCCGAGCCTCGGTCGATCGTAGATTTTTTTTGAGCATCGGCGACTCCGTATGGGTATATGTAATTTTCACAATGTACACATTTTCTGTATAAATAAAATTAAAAATTGTTTAAATACAGGTCAATAATTTTATAGTTTCATCAAACTGTAATAGTACATTGTATGACATGGAATAAAACAAGACGATTTCAGACGAAGGTGAAGTTGGCTGCCCGAGCCGTAGGCGGAAGCTGACATACCCGCAGTCTGAAGACAAATTTCATCCCGAGTTATATACAATATTTTTTATGATTACGTTTTGAGATAAGAAAATAGTAAATTTTTTTGAATCGGTCTAATATATAAATAAAATTCCACATTGAGGAAAATGCAGTAGATAGATTTCTATAAAGTCTGCTAAAGATGCTATATGAACGGTTTTTTTTCCGACTATTTTACTCATGCGAAGATTTATTGAGGATGAATTTTAACCTAATATTAAGTTGATTCGTTATTTTATTAGTTTAAAATAAATTATTTTAACTCAGGAAACCAGTGCTGTCGATTGTTACGTGCTCTCGATAGACACACAATTCATCGGCCTAACTTTTTTTTTAGATCTTTGAATTTTTTTATTTAAAAACGTTGAGTTTTTAGAGTGAAATGACTTATTTTCTTTAGCAAAGAATTTTTTTCCTTAAGCTAAAAAATTTTCAATTTCACTTCAAAAACAATTTTTTTTAGAGCTAGAGAATTAAGTGTATTGAACCAAAAAAGAGTTTTTGAATCAAGTGTTTCATTTTGATTGAATCAAAATAGAAATTTGGAAGACAATATTTTTCTAGAACCAAGTTAACTGTTTTTTCTGTGTATTATTCACGAAAAATTTAGCTGCCATTTTTATTTTTACTGCCTTATTATTATTTTTTTTTCATTTTTTCTCTCCATCAACTACTGGCAGCATCACTAGCGTAACAGTATAGGTTTGAAAAAAAAGAGCGACATCTAGCACAAAAAAGTGAGATATTTAAAAAAAATGTTAAACTAAAAAAATCAAATTGATAATTTATAAATTGATTAAAAATTTATAATTAAAAAAAAAAATTATTATTATAAAGTAAAAGTAATAATTAAAAATTTAATAAGCTTTTAAGGTGTGCACTTCTGGATTTCCCAACATTTTTTCTTTACTTTTGCATGATTACTTTTTCCATGTAATTTTTAACAACTGTTGGAATTAAATATTTTCTATTTATCAAAGAGATGGTATTACAATTTTTCGTTTGAGGTAACCAATCCTATAAAAGACTGGGTAACGTCACATTGAATGGATCAACCTTTAGGTGGACAGGATAAAAAATCTAAATGAATAGAAAAAAAAAAAAAAAAAAAAATCAAGGAAATCAGTTTCCAAGATCGAGGTAAACTATATCGTGGTTCATATCCAAACCTTCCCATGACCTAGAAATTTAAAAATTGTAAAGAATCGCGGTGGATTTGCCTTGAAAAACAGACGCTTACCCCTTGTCGAGACCCTTCTTCAGATTTTTTTTATTTCATTATTGAATAGAACGTTTTTTACATTTTTACAGTATTTTATATATGTACTTTTTTTTTTTTTTTTGATAGGGCCCCGTAATTCGTCCCCCCTTTAAACGATTTACAAAGTTTAGTGAATATGCAGGATGCATCATCCTCTTTTCGCTCCCTACTGTGTGTTTTTTATCCATATTCCTCTAGTGGCTTATAATATATACGGTGATCTTCCAAAATCATGGAAACATTTACCTGCTTCGAGTATTATTTTCTCATACACCGTGTACACACTAGTGCGACAGTTACCCCATGTCCTCGATTACCTTGTCGACATTAAGGGTCGAATGAACTCGTTTATAAAAAAATTCTCAGCTTCAGATTTCACCCTAAAATAACGCTTTTTCACACAGTTTTTATCCAGCAACACTAAGAATTAATACAAATAAGGGCGTCTTTTGCGATTCCCAATTCATTTTAAGAACATTTTTAGTAGTTTATAATTTTTTTTAATTTTTTTCAAATAACAAAATTAACATGTTGCTTAAAAAATTAATACAAAAATATCTATCTACTCGGTAGACATATATACACTATGAATATTAGAAGTAAAATAAATGTTGGATCATATTTGACAATCAACTGAGAACACATTTAAATATCAATATTATTCATGCATGAAATTTGACAGTCCTATTAATCGATTTCCTTTTATACATTAAAAGATCCTCTGGGAGTGTAGTATCGTGCAATATAAAAAATACGATTTCGATATATCAGAAATATAATCCCCGTAGAATTTCCAACGACAAAGGGAAAAAATTATATATATATATATATATTAGAGTGGCGCAAAAAAACCGACTATTTTTTTTTCCATCTCGCATGAAAATTTGTTGGTTTATGATGTTTTAAGAAATCTCTCCACAAATCAGCTCGATAAAAAATTTTTAAGAGGTCACTCACGAATTTTGAAAATATCAAAAATGATCGAAATTCGGATTTTTATTTAAAATTTTTTTTTTCTCATGGCAGCAATAGTTTATATTTGTAAAATCATGACTATGCTGAAAATTTCAGCCCAAAATTTAAATATTTAAACGGCGCTCAAGAATTTCGAATGTTAATTGATAATATGTAACTAATAGTTTGAATTAGTTTTTATAACTCAATTCACGCTATCTAAATATATATTATTGGATAAAGTCACTGATTAATCATGTCAATTAACCTTTATACCACTTGAAATAAGTACGCTCAAAAGTTTTGACACAGTCATGAAATAAGGTTTTTAACTTCCCGCTAAGAAAATTGGAAATTTTCAAGAATTCGGGAAGTTATTGGTTTCGGTCCGATTTACGAAAATCGAATTTCTAAGAGATCTCGACGTTTTTAGCTTTTAGGAAGCTATTCTGACTAATTTCAAGATGATGTCCGAGTGTATGTATGTATGTATGTATGTATGTACGTATGTACGTATTGTGTCCCATGTATTTTTATATTGATAACTATTAAAAAATTAAACTGATAACAATAAAAAGAAAATTAGTCTCTAAAAACATTTAAAAATCACATATCATTATTATTAGATATTTTTTTTTTTTTTATGTATGTTCTTATAACGGATTCCTTTGAATCACTCTCACATCGAGGTTATCAGTACTTGGTTTTCATGTTGCACTGTTTGATTTATTCGATATTACTCAGCGATAATACTATTGACACTTGAGGTATGTAAAATCAAGGTGTGCGTTTGTTATCATTCCTCTCACTTTGGCCCCAGTGTAATAATATTCTTTTTATCTTACAATTTGAGTTGAACATCGAAAAGGTAGAAGGGTAAGACAAAAATTACCAAGTTCATTTATATTTTTTTTTATACAAATTAAAATCATTTCTTATAATTAAATAAAATATGTTTTTTTTATCCAAAGTTACGTTTCAATATTTGAGTGCTTATTTATTTTTTAATAGTTTATGCTTGGTGGTCGAGTAATATATGTAATTATAAATAAAAACAAAATATATTTATATATGTGTATATATATAATAAAGTTAAACTATCAGATGCTTAATTACTCAAGCTCTCTAATTACAAATATGCAGAAATACATCATGGTCGTTGCGTGTCAGGGAAATCTCTGTTATTCATTATGTATATCTTATATTATAGAATCATATAATTTTTTGTCCTTTTCCTTTTTCCAGTCTCTGACATAACGTAACGTCACGGTAATTAATTTTACGTCGCATGAGACACTGCGAGGGCATATCAAGCGACAACGATCGTTTCTACACGGAAATCTTTTCAAATGATAAATAAAATAATCATTTTATAACAATAAATTTTAATTAATTGGAGTAACTTCTGATGATCAGAGTAATCTGTGTGAGCTAAAAATTAGTTTTTTTAACTTAATTTTACGATAATTATATATTCGTTTACTCACACATAGTTTATGTTATATTTTATTAAAAAATTCAAACCATTTTATCACTAAAGACTTAATGTACAAGACGTGAGCTTACCCAACTAGTTATATCTCGTATCTCGTCCTTTTTATGTATATTTTAATACTAATAAAAAATGATGCGGAAAATATCGAGAATATCGACTCAACAGTTGTTCTTGAAATCGATTCCGTGCTTGGGATGTGCATTGTAAATTTAAACTTAAATTTATTGCTGGGATCTTATTCCCTCAATAAAATCTGAGTAAGTAATAATGTTTTAATCATATGTTTTTTTTTTTTTTGTATGAAAATTGTAATGAATTCCAATAATTATTTTAATCATTTTTAATTTGAAAAAAATTCATCATAAAATAAAATTTCCATACTTACCCATATGATAAAAAAAAAATTTCTGACATATTTTAAGGGCACTCTAATCTTACTCGTGATTCAAATACGTGGCTATAATTCTTCTGGACTAAATCAATCGATCGATTATATTCTACAAAATCTGTAGATGCCAATGACACGAGTGACGTGTGACGAGGTCGTCTGTATTCGAAAACCAAATAAATAACCAAAGAATAAAAAAATTTAAAAAATCATAATAATAATAATAAATAAATAAAGAAGGAAAGCTAAGACATCTTGGTATGGGAATCAAAGTAGTTTACTGAGCGATACACATAAAAGAGAAAGAGGAGTATAAAGATGAGGACTCGTCGCGTCCTCGGGTCTACCAGTTTTTCTCGCGATGTCCCCGGGGGCCGGCGCGGCGGCAGTTGGAATCGCCTGATGCCGATAATGCATTACGCATGCACGCCGGGGAATCGGGAATATGCGTTCGCCCGCGCGTCCCGAGACATCCAAAGAGCATCATCCTCGCGTCTCCAGCATTTCCAGCCGTCGTCTCCACTCGCATCCGGGACAATCATTGTATTATATATACAACCAAACCCAAAGATTTATTTATATATATATATATATATATATATATATATATATATATATATATATATATATATATATATATATATATATATATATATATATATATATATATGTATATATATACATATACATATATGTATTTATTTATTGATAGTTTTATTTTATTTATTGATCATATCATCTCGTGAGTACGCACTTGTATTGTACGCATGCATATACACGCAAATACTCTGTACATGAGCTATCACGTATAGCATTGGTGCTTGCATCCACCAATCGGGTTATCGGGCGACACGAATCCACCCATCCCAAACCTGCACATGTGCAAGCAAGCGGCAAACATATATAGAAAGAACAGTACAGAGTATGCTTTAAAGATTTTTTTTATCCATTCGGATTCTGCCCATTAGTACATACATGTATATATATATAAATATATATACATGCTACTACATCCTGCGCAACAACGCGAAGATGACTCAAGTGACCAAAGAGACTATACAGGAGGGGACAGAAGGTGGAATCAAAGGATGCCGAGTTAATTTCCAACTAGTGCATTGATGCACACTCTTATTTCTCATCTCAAAATGGCCAGTATTATTTTTTCTTTAAGTGTTTACTTATTTTTTATGTAATAAAATTTTATCCAGACTCTGACAGTTGTAAATTGATACCGTCATAACCTTGAACTAAATCGAGTGGAATAGAAAATTTTACGTTTAACGTAATCAGTATTTTATGTCTAGCAAATATATAGGGTAGAAGTACCATTTGTGGCCACTGCTCCATTTTTGAACATTTAATACTTTATTTTGATTCATAAAAAAGTATTTAAAAAAAATTCCATTGTAAA
The DNA here is from genome assembly GCF_029852145.1 of Microplitis mediator. Classification (NCBI taxonomy): domain Eukaryota; kingdom Metazoa; phylum Arthropoda; class Insecta; order Hymenoptera; family Braconidae; genus Microplitis; species Microplitis mediator. Next base: position 15,259,310 of record NC_079973.1, on the reverse strand, counting down.
TAGTGTGATTAAGTATCTTTGAATACATTTGAAAAATTAACTATGTCATTACATATTTTACAAATTATTCTATTTAAAATTTCTCAGTGACAACAACTGGCTCTAAAGAAGCCAAAAACGGTACTTCTACCCTATTATAGGTGACATATAATACCAGCATCGAAACTTAAAGTTTCATCGTCTCTACAGCCAGTCGAAACAAGCTAATTTCAAGCCGATGCTTCAAACAACTGCTAGCGAATTCGTAATTCACAAATACCTTGTTCATACAGCGGGCAGAAAAATTGTGTTTCTTCCCTTGAAAATAAACACAATTGTTTCTGCCCGGTGTTAGTTATATTTAATGTTCATTTGCAGCCTTATTACTCTCATTTGTTTGCTTGTCACTTCAGTTTAGTCATTTCATTTTTTAAGTGACAGTTTTAATTAACGAAATAAAATTACTAAAAATGAGTGAAAATAATATTTTTGTCTTATTTACTATTTAATAAGTGACTATAAATCACATACTTCTCAATCTCTAACAGTTCTCCGTATCATCGGCTTAAAATTAACGTGTTTCTTACTGGCTGCTGACACTGAAACTTGAAGTTCCGATGCAGGTAATCATGAAAAATTTGGTGTGTGACAAGGGATGAAACAAGATGATTTCAGACTAGCGTGAAGCTGGCTGCCCGAGCCGTAGGCGAAAAAATTTAGCTGTCAATTTTTTTTATTATTATTTTTATTTTTTTTTAAGTACTTTCTTGCACATACTTGAATGAGCAAGTGAGTTGTGTACGTTTGGATTTTCCTAGTTTTAAGTTTATCTATCATCTAATTGTACATAAGATAACTAGATAAAGTATAAATATTGTTATATTAATTTAGAAATGTATAGTGAAAAAATGGAAATGAAAAAAAATGAAACGGAAGTTTTAAATATTCATAAATTTAAATTATAATAACCAAGGAAATGAAAATATATTCGTGAGAATATAAGGGAATCTACAAGTCATAGTATATATTTATATATATATATATATATATATATATATATATATATATATATATATATATATATATATAAAATAAGACAACATCTTAAGAGTGTAAATTAATTAGTCAAAGAGCAAGTAATATTATTCTGAGAGTTGTTTGTAAGTGATTACTCGTTTGTAATAACGAATGAATAGATAGAAACGCAGTTAAATTTATGATATTTTTCATTGCGTGATGAGCTTTTGATTCTCTCACGTTAATCTGAACTTTTGTATTATATATATGTTTTATTTGATTTCTTACCATAATTTATATTTGTATTTAGGTTTCATACTGTATGAATAATTATCATCATATCCGCAAATGCATAGTGTATATATTACAATTGAAAAGTGCAAATAGATATATGTATATATACACTGTAAGTTGAATCCCAAGAAATGGTCTTTGTTATGATTTATAAATTTTACAACGTGGCACGTAAAAGTTGTTAGGGACAAAGACGCCGAGTGCTTCGGTTTAAGATAATCAAGTACAACCGTGAATTAATATCATCATAAAATAATCACCATAACTGATTGCTCGTTAAGAAAATGTATATACTTATTATCCATAATTGTTTATCTTTTTTTTTATCCTTTTGATTACGATTTAACAACTTTCCTTTATAATATTATTTTATAAAATAATTTATTATCACAATAGCGTAAAAAAAAAAATTTATATAGATAAATCGTATCTACTATACTAATTATTTAATCTATTAAGTTATCGAAATCTGTAATTAATTTTCTTAATAATATTCTTTAGGCCTTTTGGCTATGATTTGAATTACGCAGTACTTTTGTGATGTACTGAAAAAATTAGATTAGTCTTAAAACTGAAAATATATATTTTTTTTTTTTTATTTTTCATAATCATTTAGGTTTATTTTATTTTGAAAAAATTTATTTCTCTTTTTACTTATTTATAATCAATTAATATTTCATTAAATATTGTGGTAATGCTATAAAACATTAAAAGCTTAATAAAAAAAAAAAAGATTTGTTGACTTAGTAGATTAAAATAAAAATTATTAACCGACGTACTCTACTAATGTATCCCAAAAAGTATACACGTGGATCGAAAGAAAAAAATCTGAAAACCGCCTGACCCTGCAGGCCAGCCCACAACTTTCCGCTGTTTTCGAGCTCAAGCCCGAGTAAAAACAGAATTCCGCCGCACCACCGCCGCAACACCGCTGCACTACAGCCGTGACAATTCCGATTATTTTATAAATGCCGCACCACCGCCGTGACAACTAAAGAATTTATCTATTCGCTGCACTACCGCCCCACCACCGCCGTGACAACCCGGGTAAAAATGAAATTATTATTTTTACGAAAAAATTATAAATTTTTATCGACCGCCGCACCACCGCCGCACCACCGCTGCACCACTACCGCACCATACTGCCGCACCATAGCTGTGATATTTTGTTGTAAATTATTTTTGATTAGTGATTTAAAAGTGGTATATTCTTTTCAATCTTATATAGCACAAGTAAACTTAGTAGTCACTATCGGTAGCGTAGCCTAGTCGTTAAAGCGTCGGTCTTTCGTGCGTAAGGTCCCGGGTTCGAATCCTACTGGATCGTGTGCGTTTGGTTGATATTTATAGCGTTTTTTCCCTAAATTAAAAATTTCTACTCGGTTAGAAATTAATTTCATCACAAATCTGATTGATTTCCGCATCATCAGAGAAAAAAAACTACTAAAATTGAGTAAGTCTTTTTTTTGAATTTAGTTGAAATTTCTATACATGGCTATGTATATATTGAAAATTTTAACATATAGTCATGTATAATTCACTTTTACCGGACAATTAAATTTCTCTCACCATAAACCGGGTAAATTAATTAAATAATCATAAGATATTTTGGCATGTAAATGCCATTTTTTTGTGAAATCGGGGTTATGCTTAGGCATTGGTGCAGCGGTGGTGCGGCGGTCGATAAAAATTTTTAATTTTTTCGTAAAAATAATAATTTCATTTTTACTCGGGAGGAGATCGGAAACATTATTACTTGTAGATTTTGAGCTCTTCAAGCTCAAAAAACTGTTAGACCGATAAAACACACATTTCACTGACAAAAAATAATTTTTGTTGTACGTTATCTTTGGAACGAATGAGCGATTCGAGCGTTCTTGGTGGCGATTGAGAAAGCTCACCAAGACTTAAAACTGATTACAGTTTGATGCGAATCGGGCAAGTGGTTTATGAGTTATACGCAAAAAACCTAAAAAAAAAAAAAAAAAAACTATTTTTCGTATAACTTGTAAACTACATGACCGATCGACACCAAAATCTGATCAATTTTAAGTTTTAGTGAGCTCTTTCGATTGCCACCAAGAACGTCCAAATCGGTTGATTTGTTCCAAAGATATTGCCAGACAAAAATAGTTTACACTCACACACTGCCGGAAGTTCATTCGGAAATCATCAGAATAGCATCCTAGAACCTCAAAACGTTGACATCTGATGAAAACTCGACTTTCGAAACTCGGACCAAAACCAATAACTGCCCTTTTTTTGAAAATTTTCAATTTTCATAGCGGGAAGTTAAAAAAAGAAAAAAATAATTGGGTATATCCACTCACAGAGTAATCGAACGCTCATCAAGTATATTTTGATATCTCCATGTTTTTTGGAATTACGGTAGCTGGTATATATCATTTTAAATCATAATCTGGAGTGTGTTACCCATCTTACGAAATAGGACCTTTTTTTTATTCATTACCATTATCGTTGGTGTATATTTTGTCTGGTTCTCTTATTCGTAATATAAGTGCGCGTCAACAAAGAATGACAAGCTCGGTTTTTTTTCGTCAGAGAGTACCGCTTCTGTCACGGAAACGAAAAAAATTGCGTAACGGTAAAGGCAAACTACCGCTTTTGTTATAGAGTCTCGCGTATAAAATCAAGTCGTAGAAAAATTTTTAATGTTTAAGGAAGGGTGTGGTCCCCGTAAATTCAGGGACTGTAAGCATCAGCAGTAGGGAGAGTACAGTAAAATATATATGTTGTGGGGGTTGTGTATAATAGGGTGTCCCAACTACGGATTTTTCGTGCGAGCGTGTGCGCGGCACGAACCTCGCACGCACTATATTCTCTTGTCTTTCATTCGTATGTATGCTCGTGCATGTATATATATAGTTTTATGCTCGTAGTATATACAAAGTTGGGACAAACGCAGATGCTCGTTCGGAAGCAAGTAAATGGATGGGTAAATGCCGATGACGTGTGTCCTGCTATTGTGATTTTAAAATTTTGAAACCCAAGCTTTACTTCTTCCCCTTTTCCATTTTTAAACCCCTTCTGCAACTGCTCAATATCGATGTTGAACTTCAGATATATTAATTCTCCATATCCGCTTGTGGTAAATAAATTTTAAAAAATTACTTTAATTTAAATAAATAAATGATGTTTTAATGAAAATAATTATGTGTAAATACCGTGAGAGCTTATGGATCAAATTATTTATTGTATATAAATATGCAGTTCATGTGCGATTTCAAAATATGTAAAACTAATGACTAGGGGTGAAAGGGTTGCATTCTTAAAAAGCCACCCCTTAGGTATTAAAGCCTTTCAAAATGGCGTCAAGTCGAATGCAGATTGGTCAGGTTATTCTAAATATACGATTTGAGCACGAGGGATGAAAAGTTAATATTGAAAAGGGCGTTTCGCGCAAGCGCTTGTATTTTTAACTCCTTCATTCCTTGCGCATTGAATATTATTTTATCATTCACATTTCATTGGACGACGGACTATAACGCACCCGCGATACTTGAATATTAACATAATGCCAGAGCTGGACTTTAATCTTACTGCTCAATATCTATGTAATGAAATGGTATTATATTTGTAATTAAATGGAAGAAAAAATTAAGCGAAGCTAATAATAAATAATTATTTCTTCAGTGTCTTGTATAATTAAAACAGTCTGGTTATTTTTATGTAAGATTCATTAAACATATTTCAAATGAAATTTGATCGAAGGTCATTGGGTTGTTACAATTTATTTATAGAATTTACTTTATTAACTATATAAATATTTACATATTTGTAAAAATAATAATTACAAATGAATAGAATTAATATCAGTTTACATATTTATGTATATATTTTATGTTCAATAAGCTTATCATCGTAAATGTAGATTAAGAATTCAAATAAATAAACCGACATCCGCTCGTTATATTTCTTCGATATTCTTTTTTTCTCCAATAATAATTTTCAGCCCTCGATAAATAACTTAAGAATAAATAGCTATCCATCAAACGATTTTATGAGTCCCTTGTCATAAATTAGTATAGCGGCATGATTCAAATGAAAAATTATGGATGGATATTACAAAGCCCGGAAGTGATTACAAGTTGATAAAATTAAACAATAAAATTTTTATAAAACATTACGACAATAATATTATTAAAAATAATAATAATAATAAACTACTACTACTATTATTATTATTATTATTATTATTATTATTATTATTATTATTATTATTATTATTATTATTATTATTATTATTATTATTATTATTATTATTATTATTATTATTATTATTATTATTATTATTATTATTATTATTATTATTATTATTATTATTATTATTATTATTATTATTATTATTATTATTATTATTATTTCTTTTTTAAGTTAAATGCTCAGGGGGTTATCCCCGGTAGTCCGACTCTACCGAGGGCCTCACCTGAGCGCCAAATCGTTACTGCTGCGATGCTTCATCAACAAGATGATCAGCATGCGCAGCAGGCCAAGTTTCGTTGCCTAAGTAGACGGAGGGATCCAAGAATTACAGCCTTTTGCATCCTCGATGCCAGAAGCTCAACTTGCGCTGAACAAGTTGGTATTCTAGCCAATGCAGATACAAAAGACTGTTTCATCCCTCCTAGGACGGATTATTATTATTATTATTATTATTATTATTATTATTATTATTATTATTATTATTATTATTATTATTATTATTATTATTATTATTATTATTATTATTATTATTATTATTATTATTATTATTATTATTATTATTATTATTATTATTATTATTATTATTATTATTATTATTATTATTATTATTATTATTATTATTATTATTATTATTATTATTATTATTATTATTATTATTATTATTATTATTATTATTATTATTATTATTATTATTATTATTATTATTATTATTATTATTATTATTATTATTATTATTATTATTATTATTATTATTATTATTATTATTATTATTATTATTATTATTATTATTATTATTATTATTATTATTATTATTATTATTATTATTATTATTATTATTATTATTATTATTATTATTATTATTATTATTATTATTATTATTATTATTATTATTATTATTATTATTATTATTATTATTATTATTATTATTATTATTATTATTATTATTATTATTATTATTATTATTATTATTATTATTATTATTATTATTATTATTATTATTATTATTATTATTATTATTATTATTATTATTATTATTATTATTATTATTATTATTATTATTATTATTATTATTATTATTATTATTATTATTATTATTATTATTATTATTATTATTATTATTATTATTATTATTATTATTATTATTATTATTATTATTATTATTATTATTATTATTATTATTATTATTATTATTATTATTATTATTATTATTATTATTATTATTATTATTATTATTATTATTATTATTATTATTATTATTATTATTATTATTATTATTATTATTATTATTATTATTATTATTATTATTATTATTATTATTATTATTATTATTATTATTATTATTATTATTATTATTATTATTATTATTATTATTATTATTATTATTATTATTATTATTATTATTATTATTATTATTATTATTATTATTATTATTATTATTATTATTATTATTATTATTATTATTATTATTATTATTATTATTATTATTATTATTATTATTATTATTATTATTATTATTATTATTATTATTATTATTATTATTATTATTATTATTATTATTATTATTATTATTATTATTATTATTATTATTATTATTATTATTATTATTATTATTATTATTATTATTATTATTATTATTATTATTATTATTATTATTATTATTATTATTATTATTATTATTATTATTATTATTATTATTATTATTATTATTATTATTATTATTATTATTATTATTATTATTATTATTATTATTATTATTATTATTATTATTATTATTATTATTATTATTATTATTATTATTATTATTATTATTATTATTATTATTATTATTATTATTATTATTATTATTATTATTATTATTATTATTATTATTATTATTATTATTATTATTATTATTATTATTATTATTATTATTATTATTATTATTATTATTATTATTATTATTATTATTATTATTATTATTATTATTATTATTATTATTATTATCATTATTGTTATTTTTATTATTATTATTATTACTATTATTCAAATCATGATAAAATAATAAAAACTCAAAATTTTAATTTATGAATTGAATGTAAAGTTAGATAAAAAACATAAGGTGTTGCAATCTAGCGATAAAAAAGGGCATGTACATAGGATCTACTCGACTTCTCCTGTGTCCTAAACACGATTCAATTTAGCCACTACCCTTGGTCCACGTTCAAAGAAGAATCGCCATCGACAAGCACCCTCATCTTTAGACCAAAGTCCAGGCCTTCTACTATTAATCTTATATCGAACGTTTTATCCGAATCCCGCTTGCTTTCTCGTTCCACTACGTTTTTTTTCCTTTCAGCATGAGGAAAAGGAATTTTCAATTTTCCATCATACACTTTATATTCTTCAAAATTGAAATCATCAAACAACAATAGAAGCATATAAATATTTAAGTTACTGAGAAAGATTAAAAAAAATCTAATTATCAGTCGAACAAAATTTTATTTATTTCTAGTTTTTATTTCGAATTCACCAATAATAAGAATACTGGGCCTAGCCCGCAGAAATATTATATGTACATATACATATATATGTATACATATGTATGTATTCTTATAAACGTTTGCACATGTGTCGACATGCACTTTCTTAAATTTGAAATAGTGACTATTTAGTGTTTACTAGTGAACAGTATGTCACTAATTCAAATTGTACTTTTCACTGGCAATAAGTGACTATTCACTGCCAAATAGTAATTGTCACGTGATTTTCACTAATTCGTTTTTAGAGAGTATGTTTACTTATATGTCCACATATATGTCTTAATTTATATGGCATTTATTTATAATAAATGTTTGATATATATTTAAATTTATGTAAGCATTAATAAGATCATCTACACTGTAAAAAATTCGCGGAGTGAATGCGGATTAAATCCGGAGTGAATGGGGAGTCAATCAATTTTTAATTATTCACTCCCCTTGGAGTGAAATTCACTCCGCAGGGGAGTTTTCGCGGAGTAGATAATTTTTTATTAATTTAATCCCTCCGGAGTGAAATTCACTCCGGAGCGGAGTTTTGTAAATATTAATAATTAAATGTAACTCCACATAATAAAATCGAAGTAAAAATGCACACACATAAACACATACATATTTAGGCACACACGCGCACTCGCACACACGCACAAATTTGCACACACGCACACATTTGCACACACGCACAAATTTGCACACACGCACACATTTGCACACACGCACAAATTTGCACATACGCACAAATTTGCACACACGCACACATTCGCACACACGCACAAATTTGCACACACGCACACAAACACCTGCACACACCCAAACACACACATGCACGCAAACACACACTCGCACACACACACACACACACATTGTTTAGCAGTTTCATATAAATTTATTTAAATATTAAAACTCCGGACCGGAGTGAATTGGGAGTGAAATAAAATCCGCGTCACTCCGAGATCACTCCGCTAAAAAAAAACTCCCAATTCACTCCGCATGCGGAGTGATTTTTTTTAAAACTCCGGAACTCCGAGTGGCGGAGTGAATCCGGATTTTATTCACTCCCAATTCACTCCGGATTTTTTACAGTGTATGCATACATATATCTTAAAATTTAGTTGATTAATTTTTTTTTTTGCGCACATTTATGTTATATATATTACATATAATTTTCACATCCATATTTTTCCATGCGGAAGAAGAGAGGCAATTTTTGAAACATAAAATTGGTTTTAGTTTAAAAGTGTTTAACTGTAGTTCATAGAAAAGGATGGGGTAAGTTGATTAATCTGGATAATGCGGCCAATTAAAAATTTTCAGTGAAAAAAAAATTGTTTCTCTTTTTTGAGTGTTTGTTGTCTGAATTATTTATTTGAAGAATAGAAGAAATTGATTCTAAAGTAAAATAGACCATGGCTTTATCAAAAGTTTTTGTTTGTAAAAAATTTTAGATAATGCTCGCTCTATTAGGGCTGTTCAACTTATCCTATCGTTTTCTACAAACCATAATTCAGCATTTTTAAACAAGAGACAACATGTTTGTCTTAAAAATCGTCTTATTTCACCGCGGGTTCCCCTAAATAGATAAATCGATTTATTATTATAGATTATTTCTAAATTGGAACAATAAAAGGTATGTAAATTTATTTTTTAGCCGTGACTTATTTTTCTTAGGATAAATTATCACAAAGATCTAACTGTTGGTGCAAATAAGTAATGTAGAAGTCCATTATATGCTGAACTGGTGAAGGGTCTCCGTGAGCTGGGTCAGCCAATTCCCCAGGGGGTCGTTAAAGTGAAATACTCGTGAATGCAAGGTGGCTACCATCACCAAGTTTAACTTGTACGATGGACCCTGAGTTCGTATAACCAACCAACCAACCAACCAACAGGCCCGATCTTCATCCACCCCTCATCTTGCAACTCTACTCGACAGCTTTCATGTGTAGGTAACTCGTTGTTATCTAGACAGTGTGATAAACCCATGAATGGAGTTGCCGCGAGAGTCCAAGGACGAATGGACCTTGAGAATGCAAAAACCCCAGTAGGCACTATTTCTATATATACCTAAACCCATTTAGGTCCTATACGATAGGGGTGTTAAATAATATGTCGTGCTGAAAATAAATAGCCAGATTTATCTCTCATCTAACTTGTACGTCAATTTAATATATTAACACATCTTTTTCGCGTTATAAAAATTGAAAGTTTTCAAAAAAAGGAAGTTAATGGTTTTGGTCCGATTTTCGAAAATTGAGTTTTCATCAGATGTCGACGTTTTGAAATCCTAGGAAGCTATTTTGACTATTTTAAGATAGACATTCGTTCGTCCGTCCGTCCGGTCGTTTGTGTGTGTGTGTGTGTGTGTGTGGTTATGTAAACTAATCATCATCGTACGATATATTTTGGAACGAATCAACCAATTCAAACGTTAGATGCGACAATCGAAAGGGCTCACTAAGACTTAAAGTTGATTAGATTCTGAACTTGATCGGCTGAGTAGTTTCCAAATTATTCAAAAAATTAAGATTAAATAATTTTTTTTCTTTTTTTTGGTTGGTGTTACGTAACTCGTGAACCACTCTATCCATTTGATACAAAATTTAGTCAAAACCAAGTCCTAAAATGTCCTTATGATTGCCGCAAAGCACGTACAAGTCGGTTGATAGTTCAGAAAATATCGTTGGACAAAAATTAATTATTTTCAGCGACAAATTTTTTTTTGGTACAAGCGTTTTTTGAGCTCAAATCTCGACTAGAAATTACTGTGGGATCGCCCAGAGTATACATGTGGACCTCATTGGGTTCCGATAAGGCATGCCCAATAGGGAAATCTATATAAGGACCTAATAAAAAAACCCAATTGGGAAATCCGAATCAAAGAGAAATTAAATTATTGTAAGTTTTATTCTATTGGGGCATGTGGGGGATCTTAGTGGGAAAACCCAACATGAAAATAAAAAAATTATTATCGTTTTTCCTCATTGGGTTCTGGGTGGGATCAGAGTGGGAAAACCCACCCATACGAAAAAAATATATATCCGGATATATCCGGGCCAATCTGCATATAAACGACATATATAAAAATGTATGTCTCATATATGCAGATTGGCCCGGATATATCCCGGATATATATTTTTTTCGTATGGGCAGCGTGGAAATAAAAAAAACTATTGTCATTTTTCTTCATTGAGTTCTGTGTGGGATCAAATTGGGAAAGGCCAACATGAAAATAAAAAATAATAGTCTTTTTTTCCCATTGGGTTCTGTGTGGGACCTAAATGGGTAAAACCAAACATGAAAATAAAAAAAACTATTGTCATTTTTACCTATTGGGTTTCACGTGGGACTGTAAAGGGAAAACCCAATTTGAAAAAAAAAATGACTGTGCTCACCCTATTTACGATTTTACAAGAAAATTGATTGCAAAAAATATCTGTATAGAATGATTCATAATTTCAGTGAAATTAGAAGTTGTATAATCAATTTCGTATGTAAGTATACGTTTACTTGATTTCAAGTGTAGCTGCTTTAGTTTTTTTTCTATAGTCTTCGAATATAATAAAAAAAAAAAAAGATTCAACGTATTTGAATAATACGGCCAAAAACTTAATATTTCCTTAAGTACTCTGTTCCCCCCCCCCCTTATATTTATACAAAGAGTACGTCGACCATTGCATCACGGAGTTTTTATATCTTCATCAGTTATTCTTTGGTGTCATAATAAATATACTATTTACGCTATCGCGATCACATACGTGGATCAGCGCAGTGGATAGCATCAAAGACTTTGAATCGGAAGGATGCAGATTCGAGCCCAGCAGTCACCGGGATTTTTTCATTAATTAAATTCATGAATTCTTCCTCTAAGTAATGTTCCTAATACATTAAATCATGTTTCGAATTAAACTGAAATTTTCTTTCCCAATTTATTATTTTTTTTTAATAGGGATGAGCTAGTGGGATCTCTTGGGGATTTCCCTATTGGGGCATAGCTGGGACTGCCCAATAAGGGCCCAATAGGTCATTGCGATACATCCCTATGTGCGGTCCCTATAGGGCAACCCCATAAGGACCCAATAGGTCTCACATAAAAATATATAGTTGGGAACATTTGCAGGAAATAACGGTTACCGTGGGAAGTTTGGAGTTGGTCTACAATAAGGTCAACCGTTTTTTCAGATCTATTTATCAGGTACCGATATAAACATTATAAGCATACCATATCTTATCTTTCTGAATAAATAATTAAAAATTAAACTATCTAAATTTTGGTTGAAGAATATATACTTAATCGAAAATTCTAAATGTTATTCTTTTGGTATAAAGAATAAATTAGTACCATGATTTTTATAACACAAAAGCGTTTTCAATAATTCACAGCAGAGGGTAGAAAGTAAGACTTGCAAACATCATAAGATTAAAGAAACTATTCCTACATGTCTATATATATTAGGGTGGCTCACAAAAACCGACTATTTTTTTTTTCGAGTCTCTAATGAAAATTTGTTAGTTTAAGATGTTTTAAGAATCCTTTTCAAAAATCAACTCGAAAAAAAATTTTCAAGAGGTCGCTCGGGAATTTTTAAAATATCAAAAATGATTGGAATTCGGATTTTTTGATTCTGAATTTTTTCTTCCTCGTGGCAGCAATATTTTACATCTGTAAAATTATGACTATGCTGAAAATTTCAGCCCAACAATTAAATATTTAAACGGCGCTCAAGAATTTTGAATATTGACTGATAATATGTAACTAATATTTTGAATTAGTTTTTGTATTCTTTTATAACTCAATTACTGTCATTTCACTTAAATATAACTTTTGCATAACCGAAAATATACAGGACAGTCTTGAACAATAAAATTGGGTAAGTTTTAAATAAGCAAAAAAACCTAAAAATTGAATTAAAAAATAAAAAAGTATGTAAATAACTTATTATTTCTATTTCTCGGGTTGAATTTTTATTCATTATGATACAAACTGATGGTAAAAAAATTGAGAAGGTTTATTATTAATATTCAAGGGTCGCTCGAGAACATCCAAGAGACAGTACTCGGAAACATTCAAAATTCTTGAGCGACGTTTTAATATTTTAATTTTGAGCTGAAATTTTCTGGGTAGTCATGATTTCACAAATATAAACTGTAGCTGCCACGAGAAAGAAGAAATTTAGAACAAAAAAATCCTAATTTCGATCATTTTTGATATTTTCAAAATTCGTGAGCGACCTCTTAAAAATTTTTTATCGAGCTGATTTTTGGAGAGGCGGCTTGAAACATCTTAAACCAACAAATTTTCATTAGAGACTTGAAAAAAAAAAATAGTCGGTTTTTTTGGGCCACCCTAATATACACGGAAAAAAAATTATGGCAGCGGTTCCCATAATTTTGTGAAATTTTTTCCTATACCATCATAGGAATTACGACCATAAATTATGGGAGCGGTTCCTATAATTATAGGAATGTTTCCCATAATTATAGGAATAGTTCCTATAATTATGGGAATGATATCCATAACACTATAGGAATGGTTCCTATAATTATAGGAATGGTTCCTATAATTTATAGGAATACTTTCTATAATATTATGGGAATGATTCCCATAATGCAATTGGAATGGTTCGTATACCATTATGAGAATCATTCCCATAATATTATGGGAATAGTTCCCATACTATTATAGGAACCATTCCTATAATATTATGGGAATGGTTCTCATATTATCATGAAAAAATTAATTTAAAGAAGTGTAGTAATCACTTCTACAATACACAGAAATATTATTAAACATAAAAACAAAAATTCAAACATTGAAAAAAAAAATCGTATTTGGCAAAAAAACATTAAAATTTTTAACAAGAATTTTTTGTCAGCACAAAACATTCAAGAAAATTCAAATTTTGGGAAATTTCTACACTATTGAGCAAAAAAAAAATTTTATGATATTATAGGGATGGTTCCCATAACATTATGGGAATAGTTCCCATAATATTATAGGAATAGTTCCTATACCAATATAGGAACCATTCCCATAATAGTATCGGAATGATTCCCATACCATTATGGGAATGGTTCCCATAATGATATGGGAATGGTTACCATAATATTATGGGAACCGTTCCCATAATGGTATGGGAACCATTCCCATAATGGTATGGGAACCATTCCCATAATAGTATGGGAACTATTCTCATACTATTATGGGGATGGTTCCCATAATATATGGGAACCATTCCTATAGTAGTATAGGTACTATTCCCATACCATTATGGGAACCATTCCCATAATGCATAGGAAAACTTCCCATAATTTTCTTTCCGTGTAGGGGAGGGGGGGGGGCAAAGGGGGTACCTAAGGAAATACTAGGTTTTCGAGGACTAAAATACGCTAAATCTTTTTGTTTTTAGTGATATTCGAGGTAAATAGACAAAATTTTTAGCTGCCGTTAAAAAATAAAATTTTTATTTTTGGCGGGCAAAACGGGGTACCCTTAAAAAAAGTTGAAAAAAAAAAATTTCTGAAAATTGATCAAATTTTATTACTTGAATCTTTTATATGTAATATACATAACGAAAAAGTACATTTCACATCATTGGTGGACACGAAGGCAAAAAAAAAATTTTTGTGGGGCAGAGAGGCCTCCCTCCAAAAAATGATATTTTTTTTTTTTTTTTTTTTAAATTGTTTTCATTATTAAGAATATATTTCTTTCTCTTGACAACTATTTTTGGTTTTATAATATTCAAGAAAAATTTTTTTAAGTGTAATAAATCGTTTCCCCTCGATTAGCTTAATTACTAATTGCTATTTAATAAAAAAAAAACAATTCTGTATTTCTTATTTGTCATTATTTTGAACCCAAAAAACGTGTTTTTTGATTTTTTAGATTGCAGATTATATTGCATTATTTAAAATATTTTATCTAATTTGACGATAAAAATATAAAAGAAACATTTTTTAAAATTTTTCGGCTGGTCCATTTTGCCCTAGGTGTTATGAGTAAGGCTAAAAATGCGGAATTATATCAAATGTTTTTTAATTTAACGATAAAAATTTGAAAGAATCATTTTTTCAGGATTTTCGGCTGGTCCATTTTGCCCCAGGTGTCATATATATATATGTATATGACATGTAAGAGTGGACGAGTTTTATGTATATACAAGGAAATAAAATGATCCCAATTCACATGTCGCCGCAAGCATTTTTTGATCTACCCCTCTTGCGGAAGAAAATTAAGACCAACTTCACGATATTTCCAATAAAAGTTACTCGTTTTAAATCGATGCCACGTGACTATTTTACAAAAAAAAATAAAGAAAATGATGTTATAGAAATTTTTTTTTTTTTTTTCTTTCATAAATGTTCATATTATTTCAGCGAATTTTATAATTCCATCTGTTATTTTCTTAGGTATAAAAATTAACATTAAATTGAGATGTATATGTATATATAAAGTTAAGGTCATTCTACGATATTGATTAGCCGCACCCTTAGTTAGCGCCATTGCCACTTTTATAGTATTTTTTTTCTTCTCTCAACCTTATCTTCTTCCTTTATTCTTTTATATCCTTTTTTTATTATATCGCTTACCATTATTTCGTCCTTTTCTGTTTATCATTTCTTTCTTTCTTAGTTATACTTTATTTATTCTATTTTATTTTTATCTGTCCTCTTTTTATTTTTATTTTACTCCTATTTTCCCACATTGTCAGAGACTACTATACTGGCAGCTCCGTGGCAACCCTCAGAAAAACGAGCATTTACATTATGGGGGTGAATGATCAAAATAATAAAGAAATGAGAATATTACTAAAGGTATAATATCATTAATCAAATTGTTCTTATTTATAACTAAATACGATTTACAAAATTTATACTTTATAAAAATTACAACAATGAAAAAAACAATTGAACCAATTATTTTGAAAATGTTAAATTTTCTTAGATGTTTGT
The DNA here is from genome assembly GCF_029852145.1 of Microplitis mediator. NCBI lineage: Eukaryota > Metazoa > Arthropoda > Insecta > Hymenoptera > Braconidae > Microplitis > Microplitis mediator. Next base: position 15,243,330 of record NC_079973.1, on the reverse strand, counting down.
CCATAATAAAATACGTAATAAATTTTTAGTATCTTCAGATATTAATTTGATATATTTATCAATAAAATATTATAACAAAGCAAATTTATATGTAAAAAATATTAGTCGCTGGCCAATGGAAATTTCTGTAGTAATTAGACACCGTGTAGTTTGGAACAACATATCTAAGAAGAGTTGCTGTTCCTACAAAAAAAAAGGAACTGAGAGAATAAAAACTGGGGAAATTGACAGTAAAATATACAGAAAAAGAAATATCTTTAAGGGATACCGAAATCTATATATATAATTATATAAATGTATAGGGGGAATGCTGCTTGCTAATTACAAATCGTAACTATATGTATGTAGGGGAGAAAAACCATTTTTGCTAGAATCTACACACTCATACTAACATATATATATATGTGTGTGTATATTCACAACATAAGGTTCCCAAGAGCATGCGTGTTATTACATTAAGCTTCTAGCATTTGATATAACTCATCTAGACATCCACCACTTTTCTCATTTACTTCATCTGTCAATATTTTATTTCAAGGCCGAAATTAATTCTATACCCCTATGTGTATTTTTTCCTTTATTTTGTACAACGCACACGAATAGCTTATATTGCATTAATTGGCATCGATTGATGCTTTGGATGTTATAAAAAGCCCAATATTCTATATTTCAGGCTAACGACATCTGTATTTAATTAACACTATTTCTTATATGTATGTGTATGTTTATTGTTTTTTTTTTTTTTGTCTTTTCAGGAAAACTATGGAGAGGGGATAATGAAGTGACGTGGAGAAGTGATCAACAAAGCTATAAAAGAACATCACCCTTAAATATTTGTGCAATTACAACGGCGGCTGCTATGACCACTACATCTAGTAGTATCACATCACAACCTCACTTGTCACCTTCTATAGCAGCTCCTATTACTGCACCAGATCATAGGACTGCTATTTCATTACAAGCTAAACAGGGTATATTTCCAGGTAATTATTTCATTAACATAAATATATTACAGCTTTATTGTTACGTATTTTAATTAAGAAGACTTTAATTTTCACAAATATTTTGTATAGGAAATAATATACAAAATTTTGTTAATCAAAAATTACTTTAACTTTTATACGTTAAAGAATTTTTTTTATCTTCCAACACGGAAAAAAAATTACGGGAACTTCTGCTATGCATTATGGGAATAGTTCCCATAACGGTATAGGAATTGTACCCATACTATTATAAGGATGGTTCCCATAATATATGGGAATAGTTCCCATAATGGTATGGGATTAGATCCTATACCAATAGGGGAACCATTTCCATAATATTATGGGACCTATTCCCATATCATTATAGGAACTATTCCCATACTGTTATGGGAACCATTCCCATACTAACATAAAATTTTTTTTTTGCAAAACAGTGTGGAAATTTCCCTCATGATATGGAGAGATTCAAATGAAGCTTTTTCGACGCTAACTTTGTTTAAAAAAAATTTTTTTTGTCAACAGGGGTTATCAGATATTTTCGGCTGAGTTTTTTTTTCGGAAGCAAAATCTCTAAATACAAAATATTGACCGCACATCGCTGCACTACTGTCTAATCTAGCGAAGTGCGCTTTACTTGTTTTATAATATTCGTTTCTTTAAGAGGAAAACACGGTCAAAGTTTCCATTTACGGCACAAGTGCAACAAAGATAGTACTGTTTGAGGACTTCAGTGTAATAGAGAAAGAAGTGCAAGCCCCTCTTAAGAATTTTAATATTTTTGCCAAATACGAATTTTTTTTTTAATGTTTGAATTTTTGTTTTATATTTTATAATATTTCTGTGTATTGCAGAAGTGTTTACCACACTTTTCTTTAAATTAATTTTTTCATGATAATATGGGAACCATTCCCATAATATTATAGGAATGATTTCTATAATAGTATAGAAACTATTCCTATAATATTATGGGAATGGACCCTATATTTTATAGGAATCATTCCCATAAATTATAGGAACCATTCCCATAATGTTATAGGAATAATTCCCATAATATTGTAGGTACCATTCCTATAATGTTATGGGTAGCATTCCCATAACTATAGAAACTGTTCTTATAATTATGGGAAACATTCCTATAATTATAGGAACGGCTCCCATAATTTATGGTCATAATTCCTATGTTGATATAAGAAAAAATTTTATAGAATTATGGGAACCGTTTCCATAATTTTCTTTCCGTGAAGTTGTGCTGATTAGTAACAAGTCTCTTTTAATAAGTTTCAGAATATTAATTTTCGTTAGAATATTTAATTAAAATTTATAACCCAAATGAATTTCTAGACAATCATTATATTTTTATTTTCGTTCATTCTCTGAAAAAGAATTAGTACTTACTTATTGGCAGTGAAAAGTATACGACCATTTGAATTAGTGACTTGCTATTCACTATTAAATAGTATATTAGTCACTATTTTCACTGTTTCAAATTTAAGAGAGTAGAAAATTTTTCACAGCCTTCAAATGTCGTGTAAATAGTACTAGATACTTTTTAGAGGGTAAGTTAAAACAATTTTAAATTAGGGTTTTATCAATAATGCAATGAAAGTAATGTCATTTAAGGGACAGTGTAAGATTTCTTTTACATAAAAATACTAATCGTAAATATTAAGCATCTATTAAATTTCAAAGATTATATATTAAATTTTCATGCATTAAGAATCAATAAAGTTTAATACATGTATACATTTATATATGGAAGAGAACAAAAGTAAAAGATAGTGGTATATAGTATCAGCGGTGGTATTTATTCTGTGACAGTAGGGTACACTTGGACACTGGGGATATGGGAAAGGTATCGATCTGCGCCGGAAGCAGTGAACAATCCAAAAAGGCGGAAGGGCAGATATAGAACGAGAGTAGAGTATATTTAATGTCGGCGACGACGACTCGTTTCGTTTGCTTAAATAAATATTAGTTGGACAATGGGCCGGTGACTATAAGACGAGAGTGCCGCGGATACCACGCGGTCTTCAGGGGCTATTCTCTTTTTACTTCTTTTTCGAGAGAAATGAACCCTCCACTTGTAGGTATAGGTATAGATATACATTTATAGTAGGTATGTTTAAACCGAATAGAGAAACTGGTGAAGGTTAGAAAGAGAACGCAAGATTACTTCGCGGCATGTTTAATGCATCGTTCAACATTTCCATGTCAAACATCGCTTTGACTCGCGGAATTTAAAACGACTGGAAACCCGTTGAACGCTATAAACATACTCGTCTCCTCGACATTCATATGTATTCGTATATGGCCAAAGGAATATAACCTACTCGCCGTTTGCTTGATGGAAAACCTACTTATCTTTATTTATTCTTGTTCAATGTATTTGGCTACTTGCTTCATACTTCGATTGGCCTAGACTATATTTTCATGATTATATATCTTTAAAAAGATAATAAATTTATGATTTTATATCGTATCGTCTCATCGTATTTTTTTTTTGTATTTTGTATCATCATACACTGTAAAAAATTCGCGGAGTGAATGCGGATTAAATCCAGAGTGAATGCGGAGTGAATGAATTTTTAATTATTCACTCCCCTCGGAGTGAAATTTACTCCGCAGGGGAGTTTTCGCGGAGTAGATAATTTTTTATTAATTTAATCCCTCCGGAGTGAAATTCACTCCGGAGTGGAGTTTTGTAAATATTAATAATAAAATGTAACTCCACATAATAAAATCGAAGTAAAAATGCACACACATAAACACATACATATTTAGGCACACATGCGCACTCGCACACACGCACAAATTTGCACACACGCACACATTTGCACACACGCACAAATTTGCACACACGCACACATTTGCACACACGCACACATTTGCACACACGCACACATTTGCACACACGCACAAATTTGCACACACGCACACATTTGCACACACGCACACATTTGCACACAGGCACACAAACACCTGCATACACCCAAACACACATTCGCACACACACACACACACACACACACACATACATTGTTTAGCAGTTTAATATAAATTTATTTAAGTATTAAAACTCCGGAGCGGAGTGAATTGGGAGTGAAATAAAACCCGCGTCACTCCGAGATCACTCCACTAAAAAAAACTCCCAATTCACTCCGCATGCGAAGTTATTTTTTTCAAAACTCCGGAACTCCGAGTGGCGGAGTGAATGCGGAGTGAATTCGGATTTAATTTCATTCCGAATTCACTCTGGATTTTTCACAGTGTATTTTAAATTAACACTATTAAATCTCAAAAAAAATATTCAATTTTACATACATTGACCCTCGGGTCACACTTTCAGCACGAATCATAACTATCATACACGGAAAGAAAATTCCACTAAAATTTACGATGTTAATATTTTAATCGGGGACTAGACTTTTATTAGCATCATTTTTCAAATGTCTCATTTTAATAGTTATTGGCGTAACTAGTAGGGTAAGTGATTCATAATGTGTCAGCGTGATGCGTTTAGCACGAGTCGCAGGTGCGCAGGCACGAGCGAAGCGAGTGCATACTGCGCACCGGAGACGAGTGCTAAACACATCGCGGGTGACGGATTATGACTTACCCTACATGTTGCGTCCATAGTTTTATTTAACTCATGTTGCGCTATTCACGTTTTATTAATCGCCTTAAAAGCGAAGTCTCAATAGCTGTTTAGTGACATGGTGAAAAAAAAAACATTCGGCATTACAACCTTGGCTACTCAATGGGTAACAACAGGGAATTGTAATTACCCCATATTCAGTAAGAGCTTGAAAGATAGTTACGTTTATTTTCATTACGTCACAATGGCCGGGATAGTAGACATCTTTATTGCCTTTTCACAAATAATTTTTCACCAGTCGGTAAACGGCCATTAAGGGTTCGCATTTTAGGCATGATAAAACGTGAATAGCGCGCATGAGTGGAATAAAATTTACTATGCAGCTTACATTTTTTACTATTCAACATCGTAATTTTAACAAAGACTTTTAGGATTAAAAATTATTACAAAAATTACAATGTTAACATCGTAAAAAGAATAATATAATAATTACAACTCAAATACTATAGTTATTCCTATATTTATCTTTCTATTTACTTTTGAATCGAATAAATATTACAGTGCTGCATCTGTTATAATACCATGGAAGCTATAAAAATTACGATACTACATCGTAATTTTTTAATAATAACTGCGTCCTTTGGAAGAGGCGCTTTCGTGACTTATGACTGTTTATTTAAATCGTTCATATGGATCTTAAAAACCACAGAGACTAGAAGCCCCCTCCGTGGCCCAGTGGTCTACGGTGTCGGTCAGTTCGCATTCGAAAGAACTTGGGTTCGAGTCCAACTACCGAGCGATTATTATTTTATTATTTTATTTAAAATTTCTCGTCAAACTATACGATGTTCACACCGTAATTTATACTAAAGAGCTTAACACCCTGACTAGAAATTGTCCCAATACATATATTGGGTCCCGATTGGGAATCGCTGTGGCATGCAGTCGGGCTATCCCAGTTAGAACCCGATCGGGAACCTGTTGGGATATCCCAACGCAAAAATTACCTACCCAGCATCAGTTTTTCCTAAGTGGGACCCAATTGGGGACTCGTTGGGATAGCCCAATGCAAAAATAAATAACTTTGACTGATTTTGCAACGTCGGGACTCAATTGGGAACTCGTTGGGATATCCCAATGCAAAAATAAATAACTTTCATTGGTTTTGCCACATCGGGACCCAGTTGGGAACTTATTGGGATATCCCAATGCAAAAATTATTATTATTTTAATAACTTTTATGATTCATATATAATCTGAAATGCTCAAAATTTGTTATTGGAAATTTTTTTTTTCAAAAATTTGATAATAAAAGAAATTTGTTTTTCACACTCGTACACAACATTTATGTTAAAATTACTTTGTTATTTATCTAAATTGTTTATAAATAATTTCATTTTATCGAATTTATTTAATTTTCAAATCAAATTGATTTTCACTTCTTCTGAATAGGATATTCTATTTTGTGTCCCTCCCTCTTCTCTTTTCAATTTTTTCTAGTATAATTTTGATCGACTAAAATTTTTATCAACTAATTTTTTCTTGATTTACTTGAAGTACCCTGCGATTTTAATTTGGTAATCAATTTGATCGTAAAATTTTTTAATTTTTTTTAAATATTTTGTTCACTGGCTAAAAATTAAACAAAGTACAGAATAATAATATATTTATACAAAGAGTACGTCGATTATTGCATCACGGATTTTTTATTTCTTCAAGTTATTCTTTGGTATTATGATGAATATGTTATTTACACTCACGCGATCGCATACGAGGGTCAGCGCAGTGAATAGCATCAAAGACTTTGGTTTCGGTCCGATTTGCGAAAATCGAATTTTCCTCAGATGTCGACGTTTTGAGGTCCTAGGAAGCTATTCTGACTAACTTCACGATGATGTCCGAGTGTATGTATGTATGTATGTACGTACGTACGTACGTATGTAAATACCTGTATCTTTTGAACGGATGAACCGATTTTGAACTTTAAGGTGTCATTCGACGCGGCTTGTCAATATCTTGAAGCTGTAAGAAAATTGAGCTTGATCAGTAGGGCTCGTTCAAAGATATTCCAAAAATAAAAATTTTTCAAAAATGTTTTTTTTGGATAACTTTTAATGTGCTCGATGGATTGATTCCAAAATGGACTGGGCTCTAGAGCTTTATAAGCCGCGTCGAATGCCACCTCAACCATCAAAATCGGTTCATTCGTTCAAGAGAAACCGTTGTCGAAAGAATTAAAAAAAAAAAAATTTTTTATTTTTTCTGAAATATCTCAAAAACGACTCGATAAATCGAATTCAAAATTTGATCAGCTTTAGAACTTGATAAAACGCGTCGATTGCCACCCCAACCGTCTCAATCGGTTTATTCGTTTGAGAGATATAGTTGGAGAAAAAATGGTGAAAAACGTTTTTTTTCGAAAACAACAGCATACAAACGTATTTTCGAGCTCAAAGAGCTCTAAAATGTATTCACAGTAATGTTTTCGAGGTTCTTGAGCTTAAAAACAGCGGGAAGTTTTGGGGCTGGCCCGCAGGGTCAACTGACAGACCGAATTTTTTTAATAGGGATCGCACGTTTGGGATTACGTAGGTCTTACCCAATTGGGAACCTATTGGGATTGCCCGATTGGGGCCCAAGTACGTTTCTGCGTCACATCGCAATGTAGGGTCCCCATTGGACAACCCAATTCGTTCCCAAGTGGGTCTACCTAAAAATTTCTAGTTGGGACTTTGTGTTATTTGTCTGAAGTATTATTTCTAAATTAAATCTCCAATGCTACATCGTAAAAATTATGATTTTAAAGGTTTGGTCCTCCACTACAATAATCAATAGGACAAATTACGATGTTTACATCATAAATTTAACTGGAATTTTTTTCCGTGTAAGGGCTCTGTCTGTCCTCACCGTTTTTGATCAGCTATAGAAATCGAACGAATCGTTATTTTTATTAAACTGTAAAAAATCACCGGGGTAAGTCTAAACGGTGTAGGTGTTAAAATTATCGGTGTTAAATTTACCCCCGAAAGCGGTGTGAAAATAACGCCGCCACCGGTGTCAATATTCTGTACCGGTGTTAAAATAACGCCGCCACCGGTGTAAATATTCTAGACCGGTGTTAAAATAACACTGCCACCGGTGTAGATATTCTTTTACTTTGTGAATATTTTTACTTACTCGATCACTATACTTGTTAAAAAACGATATTTTTTATTAATTTTCATAAAGAACTGACATTTTTTGTGTTTTATAATCTTTAAAGTTAATACTCCAAGCGGACGCAATTTACCCCGCTTTTACACCGGTATCACACCGCCTTTACACCGGTGTTACTCCGCTTTTACACCGGTTACCCCACTTTAACACCGGTATTTTTAACACCGTAGTATTACTCCTCCTACACCGGTATAATTTCATTTTTACACCGGGCGGAGTTAAAACGAGTCCATTTTTAACACCGCTCTTTTTACAGTGTATTAAGCTGAAGTCTTATTGGTTTTTAGCAAATAACTTTTCAAATATTATGTTCTCCGTAAAATTGAAATAGTATGTTGTGTGACAGGGGATGAAACAAGACGATTTCATCCTAGCCTGAAATCACGTTACATCCCTTGTCACACACCATATTTTTCATGATTACCTGCATCGGAACTTCAAGTTCCAGTGTCAGCAGCCAGTAAGAAACATGTTAATTTCAAGCGGATGATGCGGAGAACTGCAGTTCTTAACATGTTAGAGGATGAGAAATATGTGATTTACAGTCACTGATTAAATAGTAAACAAGACAAAAATATTATTTTCATTCATTTTTTAATAATTTTATTTGGTTAATTAAAACTGTCACTTAAAAAATGAAATGAGTAAATTGAAGTGACAAGGAAAGAAACACGCGTGTTTCTGCCCGCTGTATGAATAAGGTATTTGTGAATTACGAATTCGCTAGCAGCTGTTTGCAGCATCGGTTTAAAATTAGCTTGTTTCGATCGACTGGCTGTAGAGACACTGAAACTTTAAGTTTCGATGCTGGTATCATGAAAAAATTTTTGTTCATTTTGAAATTAAAATCGTCAAAAAAAAAGCTTATTGCACGCCTCATAACGCGAAGCGTTTGAGGTTGTGCATTAACTCTCAACATGTCCCAGTCAAGCAATTTGCCGGACTTAAATTGCGTGTATTTCATTCATTTTGTATTTGTAAGGTAATACAAATGCACCATTATCAAGATAAATGCTCTAATTATCACACTCGATGTGTTTAAAACACACATATTTTGTTTAACATTAATACAAATATGATTAAAAAACGTTGTCGTGCTTGTCCGGATGTCTGTACGTGTGGATGTGCCACAATCACGGCCGTCAAACTTAACGTATCGGGACCATTCTTATTTTATTAGCTTCAGAACGACACCGGATTTTTTGCTATTTAAAATGACTTTTTAATTCGCTGTCGTTTAATAATAATTAATAAAAAATATTGAAAACACTGGTCTTTTATATATCTATATATATAAGTGTATTTCTATGATTGTACGACTTCAGCCTTTGGCCACCTTCAGGCGCTGTTAGCCAGGCTGATGAATATGTACACGCATGCGCTCTACGTTTCTCATCGGACGCCAAAACCGCGAAAGAATGAACCCTAGAATTCAAGTAACTAAAAGTGATATTAAAAAAAAATTATAATAATAATAATAATAAAACCAATATCATTTATTTTTTTATTTATTTATTTAATTCTAATTCCTTCGGTAGGATACTTAAATAATAAATTATTTTGTATTTTTGAATAAGCGTTATGAGGCGTGCACTTTTGGATTTTCCAAACTTTTTCAAAATATAAGCCCTGGATTTCTCAAAGAGGGTAAGAATAATTGTAAAAATAATAAATTAGAATTTAGGATCGTTTTGAAAATAATTTTCGGGCACTCCTTTTTTTCCTTCGGTTTATAATTTAAAAGATGAATACAAAAAATTAAAATGAAATATATAAACATTAGCTTATTTATTTGGATATAATTTACGACCGTAGTATATATTTTTAAATTTTTTATTTATTTTTCGGATTATAATAGATATTGGAAAATCGAAAATATGTTTAAAGGATACAGAAATCTATTATATAGACGAGCGATACACATGTGCGTTTCCCATTTACACGCTGGACAGAAGACGAACAATTTTCAAAGCATGCTGCTAGAGAGGGTCACTTGAAATATGAACACGCGAAGGACGTTCCTGTGGGGCCGCGCGTGCCACGTGTTGTATAAGATTGCCACTCTGTTTAAGGCCACGCATGGTCACTTCATTGAATCCTTTATATCCTTTCACTCCCTTTCCCCCGTAGTTCTATACTAAATACGAGTAGGTATAAAAAAAAAAAAATAAATAAAAAAATCAAGTGAAAAACCACAAAATTGTTTAATGCATTGTTCTGCAAAATTGAAGCTTGAATACAAAAATTAAAAAAAAATTTTAAGGTTGTTGAATAGTTTTAATAAAAAGAATTATTAGGTTGTAAAAAAAAAAAAAAAAAAAAAAAATTGACTATCACGATACGTGGACAATAGACACATGTCAAAGGTTTACATTATGTGTAGTTTTTTTTCTGTGATTTCATAAACTCAATGTCCGAATCGACGGACGAAGGGTAAAACACGCGGATTTTGGAATGAAGGGGTGATTTGAAATATTGACTACATAGATTTGAACTATTATTGCCGAGTGTAAAAACACGGTGACATTTGGTGCTAAATCGATTGGAGACTAGTTTATGAGTTAACACCATTTGGGTATGAAAAATATATATATATTTTATATATTGTATTGTATATATATATATATAGATATATATATATATATATATTTTTAATATTTAAAAAAAAATTAAAAAAAAAAAACTTGAAACTCAACTTTTTAAGTCAAATAGGTATTGGGTTATTTGTATTTTTGTGTGTCTGTACACGGAGAGAAATTAATTATTGTATCTACTATACAAAAATTGTAATTTTAACTATCTAAAATGGTAATAACATTTTTCAGTGGTTATAATGATCAGTATTACATTTGAAAATGATAACAGTTACAATTGATGATGGTAACGGTTACTATCGAAGATGCTAATTGTAATTATTAAAAATTATGATTGTTACAATAGAAGATGGTAACTGTTACCATTCAAAGTTGTAAAAATTCTTAACTAAGAATGTGTGTGTGCTCGCGCGTGTGTGTACATTTGTACGTGCGAGGATATATGTGTGCGCGTGTGTTTACATGTGGTCGCGCGGGTGTGTGCGCACCCGTGTGCATGTGTGTGTGTGCATGTGTGCGGGTAAGTGTACGCATGTGAGCGGGGGTAAGTGTGCGCATGTGTGCGGGTAAGTGTGCGGATGTGTGCGGGTGTGTGAGGGTAAGTGTGCGCATTTGTGCAGGTGTATGGGGGTAAGTGTGTGCATGTTGGCGGGTGAGTGTGCGACCCCGTATTTATGTACATGTGTGTGTGTGTGTGTGTGTGTGTGTGTGTGTGTGTGTGTGTGTGTGTGTGTGTGTGTGTGTGTGTGTGTGTGTGAAATTAATCACTTCCCCAGTTAATCAGATTACACATAGACAAGCGTCTGGCTATAACGTTTATATTTTAATTTTTTATTAGCTTAGATGGTCATCATTATTTTGGCTGACAGTAACCATTACCATCAGGTTATTAAGAATTACGATTTGTTATAATAGTAGTAATTATTTTAGATAATAACAGTTATAATTTCTGGTTATCATAAATAATTGTAAACTTTTCCATACAGATAGTAGACACTACCATTCAGATTGTGTATTTAATAATTTAAATGATATTATCAATCATATAATTCAGTTTAAAAATTATACTAGATGGTAACTTTTACCATAAAATTTTCTCCGTGTAATAGAACACTTACATATCATTTAAATAGTTCTCACTCATTTTAATATTTTTTCAAATATTTAAACGGTTGTTATTAAAACTTTCCATAGAAATATTTATAACTTTTTAAAATCCCACGGAAATTCTAATTTTTTTCAAAAAAAAATGTTTTCTGATAATATTATTTCATTTAAAACAGAGGCAGAAATTTAAACTTTCAGGTACAGATCTTGTGAAAAATTGTATACATACTACGAAGTAAAGTAGAACGTTCCAATCCGCGTGTTTGCCACCCTTAAATAGTAATATTAATTAATTATTAACGCTCCTGATTTTAAAATCTAGAGGCTTGAAAAATGTTAAAAAAAAATTTAGACAATGTGTTGTCTATATTTGAAAATAAAAAACTATTTCGAGTTAAGGAGATTTTATTGTTCATAAAAAAAAAATTATTTAAAGTATGATAAATACGTCAGTTAATCACAGAATTAAATTTTTAATTGGACTGTAATATTGTCAAATATTGTATATGATAATCCACAAATTTAGAAGTTAGTATGGACACACTTAAATTGTATCAACTCTGGTTAAGCGATTTTATTCAAAATCTTTTATTAGCTTACTTTTTTCATCTTTTTTTTTAGTTATTTGATTAAAGTAATATACTAGATTGAGTATTGATTTTGAATGAGAATATAAAATGCTAAAGAAAATGAAGTATTGAATAGAAGAAAGTCTTTGTTCAGTTATCACAAGTCCCGATCTCATGATCCGAATTGAATTCTGATTTACATCGTATACTTGTAACAATGCCAAAATTTTCTTCAAGTTGAAAATAATTCAAACATGTCTCAGATATAATCTATATAACACAGATTAGTTGAAACAAAAGTAATTTTTTTTTCACAAACATTAAAAATAAATTATTTTCAATATTTTTCCAATTTTATAAATTAACAATAAATAAATCACATAAAAAGATTTAATCGATTACTCGTACGTTGAAAATACACGCTTATTCCTCTTGCAATAAGTTATTTTTAAAGATCATAATTTTAGATAACCTGATCTTTAGACTTTCGACGTTGAGAATGCTGGCGTGTAGGCAAATTGAGGTGAGATTGGAGGTCAGGATTCTGCCATCCGTTGGAGCATCCTCAGTTTCAACAATTTATCGGGTGGCATAAAAGTATTTAATTTATCTCATTTCCATTTTAATTATAATTATTAAAAAAACATTAGTCTCATTTATACATTCAAATTAAAAAATAATTCATTTTTTAACAAAATATTTTTAGTAAAAATTAAAAAAAAATGTAAATAATGTCTTACATATATCTAAATCTGATAAATAAAATAACACGTCAAGATATGAATTCACCCGGTAGATAAATTTGCACTCACGCGTAATACCATGGATATCTCAGTGTACCAGCTAACGTGATTATTATAAAGTCAATACGTTGCTAACTCATCAGCCGACTCCGCCCTCTAACAGCCCGGTAATATGTACTGGGCAAGAAGGCAGTTACGCTGTGAGTATGTACCACACTATCGGTACTCTCTTTTCCTCTTTAAACTTATTTAAACTTATGTTTTCTATCTCTTTCTTAAATTCACATCTTACTCTCAGCATTAGTAAAACGTTCAAGTGCTCTATCTAGTTAATAGTTATCTATTTTACGTTCAATGTAATGTCCATATACTCCTAAATCTTACGATTTAAACTCAAATGAGTCTCTTTTTTGCGTTGTATAATAGTTATGTATTCTAAAAAAAACAAAAATTATATTTATATATGTATACCTAACAATTTGATAACTTAATATGTAGTAAATAATCATAGAAGAGCTAGATGACCCCCTAAAGAATTTTACTATCAAACTAACTGCCATATTTTATCATGATCACCTAAAAAGTAAAGTTTTCATAATTTATTTGATAGGTCTTGAAAGTTTAAAAAAAAACGTGACACCTTCCTCTAAAAATTGTAAAAAAATAAATAATTTTTTGCAATTTTGGTACTTTGTTCCGACCAAATGGTTCATTAACGCAAGATAGCCTTCAGCGGTAAGTCATAATTACTCCGAATAAAAATATAATAAAAATGGCAAATTTTTTTTATCTCATTTTTAGTCAAGTCATTGAATGGTAGATAATAAATGCAGATAATTTGTGCTGAATAAAAATTAATTTTTCTTGATATTTTATTGAGTTTATCTAAACAGCTTCGTGGAGCTTGAGTTTAAAAAAATTTTCTAATTTTTGTGATCGTTTTGATATGCTCCGGTCAGTAAATTTGCTCTACTTAACGACTAATTTTTTTAAAAATTTTTATAATTTTTTTGGAGGGGACTCACCGAGAAGTAAGGGGCTGCTATACCCCTCTCTGCCTCCTAACAATATTTTTTTGATAAATTTATAGTTTTGAGAAATCTTTAACTTATTGGATGATTGTCTATTAAAAATAAATAAGAAAGGAGTAAATACATTAAATTTATTGCATGTTTTTAGTACCTACACGGAAAAATTATTCTTGTTTGAAATGTTATGATGTCGTAGCAAGACCATGTTAGCCATCTGCAGAAATTACTATGGCCATAGTAAAATTGACAGCGCTAATATCAAAAATTTCTGTCACCATTGGAAATTTTCGTATGGTCATAGTAATTTTTTCATGTGTTTATTTCAATTTCCGTCAGGTAGCCAACATGGTCCAGCTCTACTATGATACCATAGCATTTAAAAAAAGAATAATTTTTCCGTGTAGTTATCAGTTACCAATATTACCGGTAGATGAAGACGTCGAAGTTAAAACTGATGGACCAGTTGAATTTGGTAATTGAGAAACAAAGACAAGCATCTGCTTCTTCTTGCTTTTAATTTTCGTATTCATCTTGTCTTTCTTCCTGAGCATCTTTGTCTTTTTGTTTTATGTTCTCCCGTTCTCCGCCTTCGTAAGATATAAAAAATATCCGGTGTGTAGCGAAATGAGTAAAGTGTATATCATAGAGTTGGATGCGCGTGGTTTTAAGGGTCAGAGGTTAAACGGCGTGATTGAGTCTTGCTTACAAGGAGCCGCCCTACGCTGCTTCTTTCAGGCTTTTACGATCTACCAACTCTCTTACTTTTCTCTTACTCTTTAGTTGCTTTACTCAGCGAAGGGAAAAGAAAACCATAATGCAATTCAAACTATAATACTTGACTTTAAATTGAAAAGATTGCCTGGGGGATGTGAGGGAGTAAAGAATGTCAAGGCTAAGGGTGTTGTTTTCATTCCCTTGAGCTTATAGGACCAGGTTGAATGGTTGACACTCTTTTAAATCGAGACACTTCACACTATATACATATAAATATCTATATATATATTGTAACGGGTTTTTCACCACCGGGAATCTACCGGAGTGATGTCCGAATACACTTACGACTTTGGCAATCTTGTTCGAATTATTATGTTGGGCGCCAGGTGATTTAGTAATCACCAATAAACAAATGTCGAAAACGTTGGCTCAGGATGGCGGATCGGGGAAAAGTCAGGTACTTAAGATTACGATAAATGATTGATCATAATCACAAAAAGCTAAATAGTCGTGTATTGAACAAAACAAAATAAATTGATCTGTATCACAATACAAAAAATATATATATGTATATATTATGATCTTGATAGATATGACAAATAACTTGGAACAAGTTTAAGTGTTAATTTAGTCATCTAGTTAGTGGTTAAATAAATAACGAACAACTTGTCTGAGATTACTATCTGATATATTTTAAATTTTGTACATGAAAATGAAGATTATATATTTTTTATGGGATATTATACATAGATAGTGTAAGCTTGTCATAGTATAAAGTTTGTTAGGTCTTTACGATTAATGGTTCGCGATTCATTAATGGTGTCATAAACATGATTGCACGCATAAATTAATGTACTTGACATCCAACATGTCTATTTAAATTTAATTATTTATCAATAATCTATATACAAGAAATAACTTTGTATAATTACATGGTAAATTGTGTCCAATATTTGTTGTGAAATTTTCATTTTTATACATTTTTTATTGTTGTAATTACATTATAAATAACTTTGCCAAAAGTAGCCATAAAATGCGATTAACTAATATAAAAAAGAAATTTTTTTTGTAATGAAAATTTTAGAGTATAAAAATTTGTATATTCATACTCTCTAAACATGAATTAGTGGAAATAAGTGAATATTCACTAATTCCAAGTGCAAACCGAACCACTAATTTCAAAAAGTGGTTCGATTGGCACTCAGAATTAGTGAATATTCACTTATTTCACTTATTCATGTTTAGAGAGTAAGTGCTATTTTCTGAAATTTTTACGGTTTCTCATGCAAGCCTGATGAATGCTCTATTACTTGGTCTACACCAAAAGTTGGCCATTTAATAAAACGAAATAAAAATAATGTGGCGCATTTGTTTCATATTAATATACTTACTCTCTAAACATGAATAAGTGAATATTCACTTATTTTCACTAATTCATGTTTAGAGAGTATATATATTACCTTCTCGAATTTCAGTTGTCGCCTTAAATGTAAAACTTCCAGAACATCCACCTTTTACATATATTTTGTTGTAGAAAAATAATTAAAAATATATTTTTCTATATGTTAAATATTCCAAAGATATAAATACTTTGACTCAATGAAAATTAAGATTTTTAAAAAAGTCTAATTTATATATAAAAAAATATTCTCCTACATAATTTAATATATTTTTTTTTCTAAAGCTAATTCTGTTATACAGTCGGAACGTTATTAATTATCTTTTCGTGTTAGCCGAATTTACAATAAGAGATGCCGGCCGGCGGCGCTTAGAATGTAGAGTGGGTGGAGAAAAAAAAATTAAGAGGATACAACAAATGAGTATAGAGTACAGACAAGATGATAAATCAGATAGTGAGCGGCAGCTGGTTCACGGGAAATTGCTCTCTATTGTCCATCTAACACTCGTTCGTGTTATTATTCTGGAAAATCATCTTGGCCCTTTGCCTACTGCTAATTTTCGATACTGTTCTTTAAATTACTATTTACTTTCTCATACTCATATATATTTGTATTTCAAACTGTTGACTCGTTAACATATGGAAAACTTTTTTCGAATGATTTTTGTATTTCCTGTTTATATGATTTTTTTTTTAAATACATTTCTCACATAGTTTGCGAAAAATGACTTATTTAAAATGTTTAACATATATTTTTTTTTTTTTTTCGTGGTTTTAAATTTCCAGTGTGAAGTTATAAATTGGAATATTTAAGTTTTTAAAATTTTCAAAAATTAAATATGTAAGAATACATTAAAACTGTGAATGTGTTTAAGCACGCATCTAAAACGTGGGTGCGAGTGTAATGAGAGTCTTAAATACATTGTGAAAGGTCGAATAGCAGACCCAACATTAGCATGTCACTCGAGAACTACTTTTTAAACTGACTTGCGGATAGACGTCCCTCCGATGCTGTATTGAATAAACCGATTGTACTTTGC
This sequence comes from Microplitis mediator, assembly GCF_029852145.1. Taxonomy (NCBI): domain Eukaryota; kingdom Metazoa; phylum Arthropoda; class Insecta; order Hymenoptera; family Braconidae; genus Microplitis; species Microplitis mediator. The sequence continues at coordinate 15,226,339 of NC_079973.1, read as the reverse complement.
ATATACTATATATATATATATATATATATATATATATATATATATATATATATATATATATATATATATATAATACACGACCGGGACCTTGAAGAATTACAAAAATTTTGAGTTGTTATTCAGGTAGTAGATTTTTGACCAGCTTTTAAAAGGTTCAACCTTTAATACCATAACTCATTACTCTTTTGTAAATATATTCAAAGCGGCTGTTTTGCTTAATGGTGTATAGTTGTGTCTATACAGGTATAGTATTAGCGAATTAGTACATAGTATTAAATTTGCAATGACTCGTTCATTACTTGGTTCGAACCAACCTGGCTTTATATTTTTCGTTATTTAAATTTTAAACCCAAATCTATTCAAAAGCGATTTATGATATTTTTAGTAATTGAAAAAAAAATATGTATGTAAGGTTGAGGTACTGCTTTTGAATTTAAGACAAGAGATACAAGTTATATTTTGATGAATTTTAGTAAACTAAGATAAAATTCAAAATAAGGTAATGTCTAGTACCCAATGATGAATCTGATGAAGTGCCCTTTGTCATCATCAAGACACGGCCTTTAACCTAAGACTCGACCTCTGTAGTTATGGCACACGACATAAAAGCAATATCATCACATAAACAGAAAAACAGACAATAACGTGCAGTCCAGTGCACCCCTTAGAAATATTGCTTGACCCCTGATTTTTCGTATTTTTGTTTGGGTCAATGTGTTCTCACCCTATACAAAATGCTATATACATTCTACCTGAAAATCTACTCCTAATTAATTTTAAGTTGTTCATATACATTTATATAACCGTTAAAATTTTTATATCATTGAATAATTAATTTGAAGAAAAAAAAAAAAAAAAAATTATGCTTGAAATTATAAAATTTTTAAATCTATCCTATTAACATTGAATAATTTACTTATCACAAATTAAAAATATTTTGAAAAATTAATAGCGAATTTTATATTACAACAAATATACATATTGAGAAAAAAAAATTAATTGGAATAAACGATTTCTTTCAGAATAGTCGCGTGGCAGAGTATTATAAAAGAGAAAGCATAATAAGTATTCTTTTCCCGTTCGGATGTTTGTAGCCATCGCCATTAAACTGAGTACACAATTAAGCCAATAATTCACATAAGCGACGAACCCATTTAGCATGTGCATAACAGTTGTACACACACACGCACACACACACACACACACACACACACACACACACACACACACACACACACACACACACACACACGCTCATATATATATCTATATGTCAGTATGGAAAAATTTTATTCTATGCATTTTGTCTGAAGTGTCATATGTATATGTATATCAGGATTTACAAAGTAGTGGTGGTAGTTTGTGCGTAGGCAATAATAATAGCTACTGACCATCGGGCATCCGAATGGACTTCCACCCTATACCGATGATTCAATTTTTACAATGGACCATTCGACTGGACAATACTCTAGTCAAATGCAGCGAGCTCGAGAATAATAGATATAAGAGCCAACAGCGGAAAATGAACAAGGGGGATCGTGCCGGCTGACCTCGAGAGCCCCTAATGCGTGGGTGTATGAACCCAAATTTACCATTCAGGTTTTTCCGTTTCTAGGATTTACATTTATAATATTTAAGTTATTCAAACAAAAAAAATAAATATATAAAATAATAATTTAGTGGTTCAACGCCTGCAAGCGAAGTAAATTTTTCGCGAATGATTAGACATGAAATCTCAATAACATAATTTATGCTACCAATTTCTAGTGGGTAATTTAAAATATTTAGTATCTTATGAGATTTGAAATTGTCATAGATGCGAATATAGTGTGTATATACTTATAGTACAGTTTATAGTGTGCTATAATATATATTTATAAGAGACTGTATCGAATGAAGATTGCCGGCTGCAGTGTTTCTTTACTTAGCTTTCCTGTTTTTAACAGAGTAGTATTCACCCTCTCTTTTGATCGAACCCTCGATTTTTCACCCTCTTTATTGGTCCACTAAGGGTCCGTGAGGCTTGACATCAGCATTAAAATTGTAACATGCAAAGAATTTCTTTACATTTTATTTTTTTTTCTGGTGATTGTTATTGTAATCATAAACTCAGTTTTTGGATAATTAGTTGTCGATTTAGATTACTATAAAACAATAATGATTTAATTCAAATCATCCTGAGAATGAGTTTTTATTGTAAACATACACACATGTATATATATATATATATATATATATATATATATATATATATATATATATATATACGAATATATATATATATATATATATATATATATATATATATTCGTATATATATTTTTTTTTTTAAATTAATTAACAGCTATGAGGGCAGTTATAATTAAGACAATTGATAAACTCACTAAATTAAGTAATTTATTGATTCGAATTGGATAAAAAAATAATTGAGTACAATGTACTGTTAATTGTAAATATATTGTCTTAATGATGCAATAAATTTTTAGCAATTTAATATATTAATTGTTCAATTTATTATTGTGAGTAAAATTTATTTACTTTTTTTTTATTTTTTATCATGAAAAAAAACGAAAGTTGTAAAAAGTTTTAGCTGTTCTTAATGTAAGTAAAATTAATGGTGGAGAAAAAAAATTTTTTTGTTAATTTATTACCTGAAAAAATTCATACAAATGTACGGAAATTTTTAGTAGGGCTTAAGAAAATTTCAAGTTTTGAATAAAAGGATACTATCTTATCTAAATTCTTAAATTTACATTCCATTAGACCTTGACAAACAAACAAAAAATATTGAAATGAATTTTTTTTCTATAATAAGAACTTACTGGTTGGTTCTGAAATCCTAACTAAGTATTTCCTTTTACGACTTAGCACAACTTTAACCGTTATATTGCAGCCCAAAAATATATGATCCCCGGTCTTACTGATTTGTAAATTCCATTGAAGTAATGTAACGAAAATATTTTTCTTAGCGATTCTTGTCTAGGTTTACCTAATTTTTTTTTTTTATTTTTTTTCGTCGTGAATCTTTGAACAATTCCAAACTGTGGAAGTACGGTCAGGATCAGAAACTAAGTACTAAGAACTAACAAAAGTAAAGTACCAAGTAAAAAAAAAAGAATAGATAGTGAGTAAAGTTTTACAAGAGTTTAAGTAAAATTAAAAGCCCACTTATGTTAGGTAAGGCATATCAAAAAAAAAAGAGTAACATTTCTATAATTCAGAGGCTAGAATGGTATGTATATAACAACATATCTACATCAAGAGTATGTTGGGTGTGAGTGCGAAGGCGGGTGAGGATCAGGGCCGGATAATATATGTACCCTCATATCGAGAAGGGGGATGAGGTTAGGGTGGTAAGCGGGGGTGGAGAGAAAACAGAGACCCTTGGCCAGCTGAGAAGAGGGGCTTTGCTGACCATCGTGAACGGACAAGCTCTTGGCTCACCAGTAGACAAGTTGCCCCCGTCTGGCGAACTTGTAAATTCTTATTTTATTTGACTATTTTTTAAGTGATCACTGTCTCGGCTAATGTGTTTTTTGTATTGTTTCCTCGTTATCTATTTGAATTATTGATAGTTATTTATAGTTATATTCAATTATTATTAGTAATTTATAATCGATAACATACAAAATTTTTTGTGAATTTTTTAAATTATGTAAACATCGAAAATTAACATGTGTGTTTTTCTGTTTAAATAATATTGTTTTATATTTTATAATTTGAGTTTGTGTAATTTATAAGTTTCGTTAGTTTTTTTTTTTTTAATATATTCCAATGGTGGTCGGAATTTGTCATTTTCGTGTTAAGAAAAAAATGCATGCGGATGCTAAAATTAAATTTCGTATACGTAAGTATTTCATTTATTTTTGATATGTAAGAAAAAATTTTTTTATAAATTACTTTGGTATATAAATAGTACATTCAAAAATCTTAGAATTGAAAAAAAAAAATGATCGGAGAATTATTTGAATGTGAATCATCAGTTAGTGATATTATAAATGCCCGTATATTTATATACAAAGTAGCTACGTATATCTTTACGTGACATAAGATGAATGACACATGACAATTGCTACTGACATATTAATATTTTTTTACCCTCATCTCTATAAAAAGGCAGTTGATCTTTTTTTTTTTTATTAATTTGGAATTATGTGCTACCAGAAAAGGTCATTTAAGCATTTGTTTTTTTTTTTACAATAAAATTAAAAAAATAGATTTAGATATTATACTCCAATTACAAGAATAAAGAATTAATATTAAAATTTAATGGAAATTTCGAAAAATTTAATATCAAAAATAAAATGAATTTTTAGTTGGATAAAATGGTGGTTTAAAATGCAAAACCCACCCCCTTATTTTGATTAGACGAACGTTTGAAATGGATTAGGGTTACGCGGCTAAGGGGAGTAGTATAATCGCCATTTTTTAATTTCTTTTTTACTTCTCGTGTACATCGTTTCTACATATAAATACGTATGTATGTATACATATATTTATTAGGGTGGTTAACTGAGAACGACTATTTTTTTTTCCATCCTATTTTAAAATATTGTTGTTAACATTGAAAAAAAAAAATTCTCTGAATTTTTCAGCCTTTAATTGAAATTTTAAGTATGTACTTCACATTTGAATTTGAAGTTTTCCCATTTAAAATACATAGGAAAGTTAGGATTGTTTTTTTCGATTCTCTACAGCTCAGCCGCATTTCAAGTTATCGGGTCACCGTTTGCGGCATTTACTAGGCAATTGAATAAATTTTATTAATTAAAATTTATTAATTTTGTAAATGAAGTGTTTGTCGAAAATTTTTCCGAAGCTTATCAAATTTAATCCTTCTTTTCACAAATGAGTTAAATAAAAAAAATGAGAATTATTGACTGATTTAAAATCATAATTAAAAGACATTTGGTCGAATTTAAAAAAAAATAAAATATTTTATTTGCAAAATTAATGGTATACCTATATATCACGTAAACGAAGAACTTAAGAGACTTAATTAAGAGGGTCTTTTTTGTAGAGAATCAAATTTCTTAAAAAATCGTTACCTGTATTTTTACTGTGAATTTTGTTATTTAGTCTATATCAACTAGAAACCCAAATTATCATGAAAAAAATGATTTTCCGAACCAATACAAAAAAAAGAGTTCGAGTCTCAGTAAAATTGCTACGAGAAGACCTGGTAACATGAAATGCAGCTGAGCTATAGAGAAATGAAAAAAAATCCCAACTTTCCTATGCATTTTTAATGGAAAAACTTCAAAATCAAATGTAAAGCACTTGAAACTAAAATTCAGGGCTGAAAATTGCAGATAATCTTTTTTTCAATGTTTACAACAACATTTTGAAGTGGGATCAAAAAAAAAAAATAGTCGTACCAAAAGAACCATCTTGATATAGGGGAAGGAGGGGGGCGCAAAACGGGGTACGGTAAGCAAAACAGGAGGACCCCAAAATTTTGTAAAAAAAGATTTAATTTTTTAAATCTTATTTCAACATTCCAAAAATCACTTGTCTAAATATATTGGAGCATTATTTTGAATTTTTTTTGTTAAACTTTATCAAAAATCGAGTGTCAGTTGAAAAATGTTAATGGCTTTTGTTTTATGATAAAAACCAACAAATTTTTTTTTTTTTCCTTTGCTTCTAATAATTTAGAATAAATTTAAATTTGACGGTGAATAACTTTTGAAAGAGTAAATTGATTGATAAATTATAAGAGACCATCTTTGTTAGAGCTTTTAATTTTCAACAAGAATTTGACTTTTGCACCGCACGTATGCTTGTCGCGAGTATGCCTGAAATAGGCAAGGTATCAGCCTCCCGTCAAACGGAGGTGGACTTCGGTCCCGTTACATTAATTAATTGACTTTTGCAGTATATTAACTAGCTGATGAGTTATAAAATTCCAAATTTTTAACAAATTTTTCCGTATTATTTAAATGAAAAATAGAAAATTGTAATCAGTACTCGATATTAATATTAAGGGCACAAATTTTAACAGACGCGGTCTTTTATTCATCTAAAACTTTTAAGTGTGTTTTTGAGAAAAAAAAAAAAAAAAAAAATTGATGTTTTGTTGAATCAGTTTAATATATATATTTATATAAAGATAGCGAGAGAGCAGGTTTAGTTACTTTACGAACCTAGATTCGGGACTAAAATATCGACAAAACTACCCAGACTTCATCCTCGTACTTGTGATAAGAACAAATGCTTTCTTAATTCACGCACGAAAAAAATCGTCCTGTAAAAATTACAAAAATTTATGTCAAAGTACGTACGTTACACTTCTGTTAATAAGACTATGTTAAATTTACATCCATATTTATGCTATTTTTTTTTATCTAAACATAATTAATTTAACAAATGTTATGGTTACAAATTTATTCTCTTTAATTTGAAATAGCGAAATAGTC